>NC_092089.1:47978886-48207615 GCF_045679555.1 Salvelinus alpinus | reverse complement strand
CAGTATATGATACATTGCAATATAAGCATTCCATTTCTAACTCCTTTCTCTTCCACTTACCCACAGATGGTACCAGACACAGTAAAAGCAGATGGCATAGAAGCTGCGACATCACTTGTTTTTTTGTCTCTCTCCAAACAAAGACAATATCCTGTATTCCCTTTGATTTGACTGCTTTCCCAGCTCCTCACGACCTTTCTGTCTTCTCGTTATCTAGTTAGTCTAGATAAATGATCATCTAAAAAAACAATTACTTGTTGCAACCTTCTCTTATCCAGTCAAATGTGTTGATATAGTCCTTTCTGGGGATGCGTCTGTACAAACTTATGGTATTATGCCAGTACCCTTAGTCTTCTCTCTCTTCATGCATCGTCTGCACAGATCTGAAGATAGCCTCTCGTTTTCCTTGATACTACCTTAAGTATCTTCAAACATCTCCCCACCCCAAAACATCTGATTCAATTAGGACATTAGCCGCCCAGTGATAAGACTGAAGTCACTTCTTCGCCATGGCTGATTGTAAAGTTTGCACTGGAATCTGCATAAATACTAAAGTAGAAACAAACTATTTGAGTATTCAGTTAAATAGTGTGTATTGCAAGGAAGATACACAAATATATTGCTGGTATCTACAGTACTGCTTTGCCGTGTATAGAGGGCCTTTATACAGTGATTCTGTAACCACTCAATAAAGAAGAGGCTTATTGAATCATCCCTTATTTCTTAATGAAACACATGAAGTTTAGAGGGAGGACTGTCAAGTGACTTGCAGTCTTATGACTCGGACTGAGGAGGAGGGGGCGATGGAGACTGGACTTTATAACAGTATACATTTATTCACAGGTGAAGTTGAACATAAACAGTACACTGTTTGTGATTCTAATGCAGTCTATGCTGAACATATTCAATTCGCATTATAGATGCCAAGCTGTACAAAATGGCAGTATGACAAGGAGATCAAGTACAGGCCAATGAAACCCATGCACATTTCTGCTCTAAGGGACTCCCATACAATAAGCAATGGGGCTGAGTTTGCAGAGAAATACTGTTTATGTTTATTTCAAGTACACGTTAATGGTGTAATGCAGAAATGTGGTTAATTGAGAGTTGGGATGCCACACATGACTAGGTTAAACATACCTTCCTAATCATCTTGTTTAAATGGTCCCTTTTCAGCACATTGGTCCCTCTTTCACTTCATATCCAGGATAAAACACACACATGCCGTTTGTATACAACTATAGATGGGGGCTATTCTCTTTCCTTGATTCCTCTCCTCATCTACTTCTCAAAATGCATTGGAGGAGAAGATCAGAGGGGAGGAACCTTATATCTTTCTTCCCTCTGATCTTCTCCTCCAATGCATTTTTGAGAAGGAACCAAGGGAGAGAGGAAACATTGAAGAAAGATGAATTGAGTCATGCACTACATAATGAGTTTAGTACAATCCCTGTTGGAGGAAAGTGGGCAGCCTGAACACAGCAGAGTCCACCTGCTCTGCGGCCCTCTTGCCGTGCAGGTTGTCCACCAGCTGCAGACATGTGCCCTGCAGCCTGGAGAGCTCCTCTTCAGAGGACAGCAGGCAGCGTCTCAACACAGAACTACCCTGAGAGAAAAACACAAGACTCAGAGGGCTGAATTCTAACATGAGAACAAGCACTTAACTCAACAATGCATAAATCATGCATTGATGTCATTGGAAGACTTGCACAGAAATTTGAGTCTACTACAGTAAAATGGCCAAGTACATAATATAAGAGAAAGATTGTCAATCATGTTCGGTTTTAGAGGAAGACCGTTAGTTACCTGTATGAGATGAGCAGCCTCAGGTAACTGGGTCCCAGGGTGTCTGTGGTAAACGTTTACTATAGCCCTGTTCAGTTTCTCTCTGGAAAGTATATCCCCACTGTACTCAGGGCCCTGGAAAACACATGACAACATAATAAGTTAGGGGTGGAGTAGTGAAGTCACCCACTACAACATTATTACACCAACATTAGTGGCTCTTTCTTTACCAAATAAGTACAGATACAGACACCATCTCCAATGCACACTCTTATCCATGACAAAGCCTACAGATGGTTCCACTCACATACTGACCAGTGCTCTGTCATGGCTGTGACGAATGCAGTTCAGCTGCCTCTGTTAGCGGAAAGTGGCCAGCCTGGAGGCTGCGGACATAATTGTGAGATTTTGCTGTGCGAGAGAATGAGAGTTTTACTATTTTGACTTTTAAATGTTAAATACTATCGTATGTCCCATGCTGTACCTTCAGAGTGACTGTCTCAGCTATTTTCTTCACCAGAGCTTCATTGACAGTACCGTGGGCAGCTTTTTGCCTGGTGATGACATTGCCAATCATCTGCCTGATGTTCTCTCGTATCAGCTGTGATTGGTTCACAGCCAGAGTGGTAGACTCCAGAACCTACTTACATTCTGAGAGAAGGGAAAGATGTGGGTAATTCATTATTTTACAGACCTGTTTCAGCTGATATTTGCCTAGTATCCGCTAAGAGTGTATAGTAGAAATGGGCAATTTGTGGGACTAACTAGCAAATGGTAAGCCTACAGCTGCTGGTTTAAATAAATCCCAAATAAATAAATTAATGGCTATTATGTAACTACACTGTCACCATGTAGTGTTTAAGACAAAAACTAGGTGAATCACTGACAAAAGAAAGTGTAACCACAATAGGCACTATATGGGACAAGGTGACGTCAATGCAGTGCCGTAAACTGTGTTACATTAGTACAGTATGCTATTGACATAGCACCTGGAGTGAAGGGGCCAATAGGCTCTGGTAGTTTTATGAGGCCTTGGGAGGGAGTTCCCTGTCTCCCTGCAGAGAGAGAGAGAGCCAGAGTGAGTGTGTGGTAGAAGCTCCAGAACATGCGCTCTCTCACTGGCACAGTCCAACAGCTGCCTACTGCACTGACCCAGGGTCTATACATGGCAAGAGAGAGAGAGAAATAAGGGCTTTTTTTTTACAGGTATATCAATAGCAAATCAAGGGATATCTTGACAACTTTCGTGAATAGGCATTAGCATAACTCTAGGCACCTGTATCCATTGAAAACCATGAAAAGAGAGAATGCAACCAATCACATTTATTTTATAAAGCCCTGCGTACATTAGCATTTGTCATAGGCTTTTACAGTAACCCGGCCTCTAGCAGTTAGATGTCATCACCTGTAGTTGCGCTAGTGTGCTCCTCAGAGTGCTCTCCAGCTCCTGTTTCAGCTCAGTGCGTTCTCTCTTTTCACACTCCAGCAAATGGTCTGCTCCGTCTCTGCCCTGGAAACAGAGAACAATCATATGTGTTTTTTTTCTAATAGCCATACAGTAGATTAGAATACATATAGGCCTAATGTAGTCCAGCAAAGCAGTACTGGGCAGAATTTTATTTTTATTTTTATTTATTTAACCTTTATTTAACCAGGTAGGCAAATTGAGAACACGTTCTCATTTACAATTGCGACCTGGCCAAGATAAAGCAAAGCAGTTCGACACATACAACAACACATAGTTACACATGGAGTAAAACAAACATATAGTCAATGATACAGTGAAAAAAAAATAAGTCTATATACAATGTGAGCAAGTGAGGTGAGATAAGGGAGGTGAAGGCAAACAAATATATGTATAAATAAATAAAAATATAAAAAGGCCATGGTGGCGAAGTAAATACAACACAGCAAGTAAAATAAAACTAAAAACACTGGAATGGTTGGTTTGCAGTGGAAGAAAGCGCAAAGTAGAGACAGAAATAATGGGGTGCAAAGGAGCAAAATAAATAAATAAATACAGTAGGTAAAGAGGTAGTTGTTTGGGCTAAATTATAGATGGGCTATGTACAGGTGCAGTAATCTATGAGCTGCTCTGACAGCTGGTGCTTAAAGCTAGTGAGGGAGATAAGTGTTTCCAGTTTCAGAGATTTTTGTAGTTCGTTCCAGTCATTGGCAGCAGAGAACTGGAAGGAGAGGCGGCCAAAGGAAGAATTGGTTTTGGGGGTGACCAGAGAGATAAACCTGCTGGAGCGCGTGCTACAGGTAGGTGTTGCTATGGTGACCAGCGAGCTGAGATAAGGGGGGACTTTACCTAGCAGGGTCTTGTAGATGACCTGGAACCAGTGGGTTTGGCGACGAGTATGAAGCGAGGGCCAGCCAACGAGAGTGTACAGGTCGCAGTGGTGGGTAGTATATGGGGCTTTGGTGACAAAACGGATGGCACTGTGATAGACTGCATCCAATTTATTGAGTAGGGTTTTGGAGGCTATTTTGTAAATGACATCACCGAAGTCGAGGATTGGTAGGATGGTCAGTTTTACAAGGGTATGTTTGGCAGCATGAGTGAAGGATGCTTTGTTGCGGAATAGGAAGCCAATTCTAGATTTAACTTTGGATTGGAGATGTTTGATGTGAGTCTGGAAGGAGAGTTTACAGTCTAACCAGACACCTAGGTATTTGTAGTTGTCCACATATTCTAGGTCAGAACCGTCCAGAGTAGTGATGTTGGACAGGCGGGCAGGTGCAGGCAGCGATCGGTTGAAGAGCATGCATTTAGTTTTACTTGTATTTAAGAGCAATTGGAGGCCACGGAAGGAGAGTTGTATGGCATTGAAGCTCGCCTGGAGGGTTGTTAACACAGTGTCAAAAGAAGGGCCAGAAGTATACAGAATAGTGTCGTCTGCGTAGAGGTGGATCAGAGAATCACCAGCAGCAAGAGCGACATCATTGATGTATACAGAGAAGAGAGTCGGTCCAAGAATTGAACCCTGTGGCACCCCCATGGAGACTGCCAGAGGCCCGGACAACAGACCCTCCGATTTGACACACTGAACTCGATCAGAGAAGTAGTTGGTGAACCAGGCGAGGCAATCATTAGAGAAACCAAGGCTGTCGAGTCTGCCGATGAGGATGTGGTGATTGACAGAGTCAAAAGCCTTGGCCAGGTCAATGAATACGGCTGCACAGTATTGTTTCCTATCGATGGCGGTTAAGATATCGTTTATGACCTTGAGCGTGGCTGAGGTGCACCCATGACCAGCTCTGAAACCAGATTGCATAGCGGAGAAGGTATGGTGGGATTCGAAATGGTCGGTAATCTGTTTGTTGACTTGGCTTTCGAAGACCTTAGAAAGGCAGGGTAGGATAGATATAGGTCTGTAGCTGTTAGGGTCAAGAGTGTCCCCCCCTTTGAAGAGGGGGATAACCGCAGCTGCTTTCCAATCTTTGGGAATCTCAGACGACACGAAAGAGAGGTTGAAAAGGCTAGTAATAGGGGTGGCAACAATTTCAGCAGATAGTTTTAGAAAGAAAGGGTCCAGATTATCTAGCCCGGCTGATTTGTAAGGGTCCAGATTTTGCAGCTCTTTTAGAACATCAGCTGACTGTATTTGGGAGAAAGAGAAATGGGGAAGGCTTGGGCGAGTAGCAGAGGGGAGGGCAGTGCTGTTGTCCGGGGTAGGGGTAGCCAGGTGGAAAGCATGGCCAGCCGTAGAAAAATGCTTATTGAAATTCTCAATTATAGTGGATTTGTCGGTGGTGACAGTGTTTCCTATCTTCAGAGCAGTTGGAAGCTGGGAGGAGGTGTTCTTATTCTCCATGGACTTTACAGTGTCCCAGAACTTTTTTGAATTTGTGTTGCAGGAAGCAAATTTCTGCTTGAAAAAGCTAGCCTTGGCTTTTCTAACTGCCTGTGTATACTGGTTTCTAGCTTCCCTGAAAAGTTGCATATCACGGGGGCTGTTCGATGCTAATGCAGAACGCCATAGGATGTTTTTCTGTTGGTTAAGGGCAGTCAGGTCAGGAGAGAACCAAGGGCTATATCTGTTCCTGGTTCTACATTTCTTGAATGGGGCATGCTTATTCAAGATGGTGAGGAAGGCATTTTAAAAAAATGTCCAGGCATCCTCTACTGACGGGATGAGATCAATATCCTTCCAGGATACCTCGGCCAGGTCGATTAGAAAGGCCTGCTCGCTGAAGTGTTTCAGGGAGCGTTTGACAGTGATGAGTGGAGGTCGTTTGACCGCTGACCCATTACGGATGCAGGCAATGAGGCAGTGATCACTGAGATCTTGGTTGAAAACAGCAGAGGTGTATTTGGAGGGCAAGTTTGTTAGGATGATATCTATGAGGGTACCCGTGTTTACGGAATTGGGGTGGTACCTGGTAGGTTCATTGATAATTTGTGTGAGATTGAGGGCATCAAGCTTAGATTGTAGGGTGGCTGGGGTGTTAAGCATGTTAAAATTTAGGTCGCCTAGCAGCACGAGCTCTGAAGATAGATGGGGGGCAATCAGTTCACATATAGTGTCCAGAGCACAGCTGGGGGCAGAGGGTGGTCTATAGCAGGCGGCAACGGTGAGAGACTTGTTTTTAGAGAGGTGGATTTTTAAAAGTAGAAGTTCAAATTGTTTGGGAACAGACCTGGATAGTAAAACAGAACTCTGCAGGCAATCTTTGCAATAGATTGCAACACCGCCCCCTTTGGCCGTTCTATCTTGTCTGAAAATCTTGTAGTTGGGGATGAAAATGTCAGAATTTTTGGTGGTCTTTCTAAGCCAGGATTCAGACACGGCTAAAACATCCGGGTTGGCAGAGTGTGCTAAAGCAGTGAACAAAACAAACTTAGGGAGGAGGCTTCTAATGTTAACATGCATGAAGCCAAGGCTATTACGGTTACAGAAGTCATCAAAAGAGAGCGCCTGGGGAATAGGAGTGGAGCTAGGTACTGCAGGGCCTGGATTCACCTCTACATCACCAGAGGAACAGAGGAGGAGTAGGATAAGGGTACGGCTAAAAGCTATGAGAATTGGTCGTCTAGAACTTCTAGAGCAGAGAGTAAAAGGAAGTTTCTGGGGGCGATAAAATAGCTTAAAGGAATAATGTACAGACAAAGGTATGGTAGGATGTGAATACAGTGGAGGTAAACCTAGGTATTGAGTGATGATGAGAGAGATATTGTCTCTAGAAACATCATTGAAACCAGGTGATGTCATCGCATATGTGGGTGGTGGAACTGTGAGGTTGGATATGGTATAGTGGTCAGGGCTAGAGGCTCTACAGTGAAATAAGCCAATAAACACTAACCAGAACAGCAATGGACAAGGCATATTTACATTAAGGAGAGGCATGCTTAATCGAGTGATCAATAAGGGTCCAGTGAGTAGAGGTTGGTTGGGGTCACGGCGATCCAGACAGCTGGCCGGGTAGATGGCTATCGGTAGCAAGATAGCATAGTATGGAAGTCTATTTGTAGATACCTCGTGCGTTTCCGTCGGTAGGTTAGTGGGGTTCCGTGTGGTAGAGGGGATCAATCCAAATTGGCAAAATAGATATAGTGACCCAAGAAAAAAAGAAAAATAAATAAATAATAATAATAATTGTCCGATATACTTATTCAGATAGCAGCCGATAAGACAGCTAACGGTTAGCGGGCCCCAGATGAGCGTTCAGGTAACGTCGGGACGGAGGTGCCAGTTGGATAACTCCCTCGGGCAGATAACGTCGGCAGTCAGTCGTGAAGGCCCGGTGGGGCTCCGTATCTGCAGCAACAACAAAACAACAAAAAAACGGGTCCGGATAGGTGACTGTAGCCCAGGAATGGCTGATGGAACTCCTCAGCTGGCTAGCTCCGGAATGATTTGAGTTTGCTCCGGGATCGACGTAAGCCAGTAGTCACACGGTTTGCAGCTAGCTAGCTGCAAATGTCCAGAGCCTGCGGCTGAAATCCGGGGAAACTGAGAGAAAAAAAGTCCCGGAATGCTCCGGTCCGAGTCGCGTTGCACAAAAGTGCCGGTAGATTATCGAGCTAAAGGAATAGCTGATGACCACAAAACGTGGGCAGCTGAAACACCAACGCTAGCCAGCAGACCGGCTAATTTCTGGGCAGCTACAGATTAGCTTCTGGCTAGCTATCGGATAGCTTCTGGTTAGCTTTCTGGCTAGCTTCTGAATTAGCCCCTGGCTAGCTTCCATGGTGGTTTTTCAGATTTGAGGTAAATAATACTTTTTTGTAATTGGTGAAGCGGGTTGCAGGAAAGCTTTTGCAGGGAAGCTTTTGTAGTTGAGTTCTTGGATAATAAAATATATAAAAGATATGCGAAGAAAGGTGTAAATATATATATATACAGGACACGACAATACGAAACAGAAATGACGTCTGAACTGCTAAGCCATCTTGGATTCAAGAATAACTTGGGGTCAGGTGGAAATATGAAATGAACTCATATAAATTCAGTTGTGACACACGCAAACACACACTGAACTCACAGTCTCAGAAGTAGCTGGTATTATGGTCCTTCCCTCCACTCTCTTCTTGTTGATCAGCATTTCACACCTCAGGCTCCTCAGCATCCTCTCCAAGAGCCCTCTCTCCCTCTCCAGTTTAATGCATTCCTGTGCCACCTGGCCAGCTTGTCTACGTATCTCGCCCTCCACTTCGCATGTACTCCCCTGCTACCCCAACACTGGCCTCTGCACACTGCTCTCGGGAAGCAAGGACGGGGGAAACGGGACCACAAATGTGGTGGTGGTAGCATATGGGAACTAAACATGACATGAGAGAGAATGACATTGAAGTCTACAGATATACATTGTTGTAACTAAATTTCATTTCTGTGATTGCATTATTTCGCAAAACAGCAAATACCGCCAACATACATTTTATTTAGGCTAAAGCATTTACAGTTGAAGTCGGAAGTTTACATACACCTTAGCCAAATACATCCGGGCTAGACAATCTGGACCTTTTCTTTCTAAAATTATCTGCCGAAATTGTTGCAACCCCTATTACTAGACTGTTCAACCTCTCTTTCGTGTCGTCTGAGATTCCCAAAGATTGGAAAGCAGCTGCGGTCATCCCCCTCTTCAAAGGGGGGGACACTCTTGACCCAAACTGCCACAGACCTATATCTATCCTACCCTGCCTTTCTAAGGTCTTCGAAAGCCAAGTTAACAAACAGATCACAGACCATTTGGAATCCCACCATACCTTCTCCGCTATGCAATCTGGTTTCAGAGCTGGTCATGGGTGCACCTCAGCCACGCTCAAGGTTCTAAACGATGTCTTAACCGCCATCGATAAGAAACAATACCGTGCAGCCGTATTCATTGACCTGGCCAAGGCTTTCGACTCTCAATCACCACAACCTCATCGGCAGACTCAACAGCCTTGGTTTCTCAAATGATTGCCCTGCCTGGTTCACCAACTACTTCTCTGACAGAGTTCAGTGTGTCAAATCTGAGGGCCTGTTGTCCGGGCCTCTGGCAGTCTCTATGGGGGTGCCACAGGGTTCAATTCTTGGGCCGACTCTCTTCTCTGTATATATCAATGATGTCGCTCTTGCTGCTGGTGAGTCTCTGATTCACCTCTACGCAGACGACACCATTCTGTATACTTCTGGCCCTTCTTTGGACACTGTGTTAACAACCCTCCAGACGAGCTTCAATGCCATACATCTCTCCTTCCGTGGCCTCCAACTGCTCTTAAATACAAGTAAAACTAAATGCATGCTCTTCAACCGATCGTTGCCTGCACCTGCCCGCCCGTCCAGCATCACTACTCTGGACGGTTCTGACTTAGAATATGTGGACAACTACAAATACCTAGGTGTCTGGTTAGACTGTAAACTCTCCTTCCAGACTCACATAAAACATCTCCAATCCAAAGTTAAATCTAGAATAGTCTTCTTATTTCGCAACAAAGCATCCTTCACTCATGCTGCCAAACATACCCTCGTAAAACTGACCATCTTACTGATCCTCGACTTTGGCGATGTCATTTACAAAATAGCCTCCAACACCCTACTCAATAAATTGGATGCAGTCTATCACAGTGCCATCCGTTTTGTCACCAAAGCCCCATATACTACCCACCACTGCGACCTGTACGGTCTCGTTGGCTGGCCCTCGCTTCATACTCGTCGCCAAACCCACTGGCCCCAGGTCATCTACAAGACCCTGCTAGGTAAAGTCCCGCCTTATCTCTGCTCACCATCGCTGGTCACTTATCTCTGCTCGCTGGTCACCATGCACCCACCAGTAGCACGCGTTCCAGCAGGTATATCTCACTTGTCACCCCCAAAGCCAATTCCTCCTTTGGCCACCTCTCCTTCCAGTTCTCTGCTGCCAATGACTGGAACGAACTACAAAAATCTCTGAAACTGGAAACACTTATCTCCCTCACTAGCTTTAAACACCAGCTGTCAGAGCAGCTCATAAATCATTGCACCTGTACATAGCCCATCTATAAATAGCCCAAACAACTACCTTTTCCCCTACTGTATTTATTTATTTATTTTGCTCCTTTGCACCCCAGTATTTCTATTTCTACTTTGCACACTCATCTACTGTCAAATCTACCATTCCAGTGTTTTAATTGCTATATTGTATTTACTTCGCCACCATGGCCTATTTATTGCCTTTACCTCCCTTATCTCACCTCATTTGCTCACATTGTATACAGACTTATTTTCTACTGTGTTATTGACTGTATGTTTGTTTTACTCCATGTGTAACTCTGTGTTGTTATATGTGTCGAACTGCTTTGCTTTATCTTGGCCAGGTCGCAGTTGTAAATGAGAACTTGTTCTCAACTTGCCTACCTGGTTAAATAAAGGTGAAATTAATTAATTAATTAAAAAAACATTTCAACTCAGTTTTTCACAATTCCTGACATTTAATCCTAGTAAAACTTCCCTGTCTTAGGTCAGTTAGGATCACCACTTTATTTTAAGAATGTGAAATGTCATAATAATAGTAGAGAGAAGGATTTATTTCAGCTTTTATTTATTTCATAACATTCCCAGTGGGTCAGAAGTTTACATACACTCAATTAGTATTTGGTAGCACTGCCTTTAAATTGTTTAACTTTGGTCAAATGTTTCGGGTAGCCTTCCACAAGCTTCCCAAAATAATTTGGATGAATTTTGGCCCATTCCTCCTGAAGGAGCTGGTGTAAAGGAGTCAGGTTTGTAGGCCTCCTTGCTCGCATACGCTTTTTCAGTTCTGCCCACAAATGTTCTATGGAATTGAGGTCAGAACTTTGTGATGGCCTCTCCAATACCTTGACTTTGTTGTCCTTAAGCCATTTTGCCACAACTTTGGAAGTATGCTTGGTGTCATTGTCCATTTGGAAGACCCATTTGCGACCAAGCTTTAACTTCCTGACTGATGTCTTGAGATGTTGCTTTAATATATCCACATAATTTTCCTTCTGCATGATGCCATCTATTTTGTGAAGTACACCAGTCCCTCCTGCAGCAAAGCACCCCTACAACATGATGCTGCCACCCCCGTGCTTCACAGTTAGGATGGTGTTCTTCAGCTTGCAAGCATCCCACTTCGTTGGAGGTTCCGGACTGTGGCCCGTCGTAGGAGGTTCCCGGACTGTGAAACGTTGCCGGAAGCTCTGGACTGGGAACTGTTGTCGGAAGCTCTGGACTGGGAACTGTCGCCGGAAGCTCTGGACTGGGAACTGTCGCCGGAAGCTCTGGACTGGGAACTGTCGCTCGAAGCTCCAAACATAACGATGGTCATTATGGATAAACAGTTCTATTTTTGTTACATCAGAACAGATGACATTTCTCCAAAAAGTACAATCTTTGTCCCCATGTGCAGTTTCAGACCGTAGTCTGGCTTTTTTATGGCGGTTTTGGAGCAGTGGCTTCTTCCTTGCTGAGCGGCCTTTCAAGTTAAGTCGATATAGGACTCGTTTTACTGTGGATATAGACTCTTTTGTACCTGTTTCCTCCAGCATCTTCACAAAGTAATTTGCTGTTGTTCTGGGATTGATTTGCACTTTTCACACCAAAGTATGTTCTCCTTCCTGAGCGGTATGACGGCTGCGTGGTCCCATGGTGTTTATATTTGCGTACTATAGTTTGTACAGATGAACGTGGTACCCTCAGGCGTTTGGAAATTGCTCCCAAGGATAAACTAGACCTGTGGAGGTCTACAATTATTTTTCTGAGGTCTTGGCTGATTTCTTTAGATTTTCCCATGATGTCAAGCAAAGAGGCACTGAGTTTGAAGGTAGGCCTTGAAATACATCCACAGGTACACCTCCAATTGACTCAAATGATGTAAATTAGCCTATCAGAAGCTTCTAAAGCTATGGCATAATTTTCTGGAATTTTCCAAGCTGTTTAAAGGCACAGTCAACTTAGTTCATGTAAACTTCTGACCCACTGGAATTGTGATACAGTGAATTCTAAGTGAAATAATCTGTCTGTAAACAATTGTTGGAAAAATTACTTGTGTCATGCACAAAGTAGATGTCCTAACCGACTTGCCAAAACTATAGTTTGTTAACAAGAAATGTGTGGAGTGGTTGAAAAACCGAGTTTTAATGACTCCAACCTAAGTGTATGTAAACTTCCAACTTCAACTGTATAGCCAACAGGCTTGAACATAGTGCACATTCCTTCACTATTAATTTAATTCATCATAACTTTAAAATATTAAACTCTCACCATTGTCCCTGTGGTTTGGGATCTGAGTTTATTCTTACACAAAGCATCATGAGCACCACCACTTCAATTGTGTCTGTGTGCCTCGGGGTAAACGTGGTGGCGCTACTGCTCCGCGCACGTCTGATAGACCCTGACCGTCCTGCGTCGGTTTGCCACACCAAGTGTTCCGCTCGTCGTGTAGAGTGCACCGTATCATCTCGCCAAGACTGCGGTCCTATCGCCACAGAGGCGAGGGGAACTGACTGAACAGGCATTTATTTACTTAAGCCTCTTTTTTTTTTCTTTTTTTTTTTTTACATTTAAACTCAGCAAAAAAATAAACGTCCTCTCACTGTCAACTGCGTTTATTTTCAGCAAACTTAACATTAGTAAATATTTGTATGAACATAAGATTCAACATCTGAGACATAAACTGAACAAATTCCACAGACACGTGACTGACAGAATTGGAATAATGTGTCCCTGAAGAAAGGGGGGCGGGGTCAAATTCAAAGGTAACAGTCAGTATCTGGTGTGGCCACCAGCTGCATTAAGTACTGCAGTGCATCTCCTCCTCATGGACTGCACCAGATTTGCCAGTTCTTGCTGTGAGATGTTACCCCACTCTTCCACCAAGGCACCTGTGAGTTCCCTGACATTTCTGGGGGGAATGGCCCTAGCCCTCACCCTCCGATCCAACAGGTCCCAGACGTGCTCAATGGGATTGAGATCCGGGCCCTTCGCTGGCCATGGCAGAACACTGACATTCCTGTCTTGCAGGAAATCACGCACAGAACGAGCAGTATGGCTGGTGGCATGAGCCTGCAGGAAGGGTACCACATGAGGGAGGAGGATGTCTTCCCTGTAACGCACAGCATTGAGATTGCCTGCAATGACAACAAGCTCAGTCTGATGATGCTGTGACACACCGCCCCAGACCATGACGGACCCTCCACCTCCAAATCGAACCCGCTCCAGAGTACAGGCCTTGGTGTAACACTCATTCCTTCGACGATAAACGCAAATCCGACCATCGCCCCTGGTGAGACAACCGCGACTCATCAGTGAAGGACACTTTTTGCCAGTCCTGTCTGGTCCAGCGACGGTGGGTTTGTGACCATAGGCAACATTGTTGCTGGTGATGTCTGGTGAGGACCTGCCTTACAACAGGCCTATAAGCTCTCAGTCCAGCCTCTCTCAGCCTATTGCGCACAGTCTGAGCACTGATGGAGGGATTGTGCATTCCTGGTGGAACTCGGACAGTTGTTGCCATCCTCTACCTGTCCCACAGGTGTGATGTTCAGATGTACCAATCCTGTGCAGGTGTTGTTACACATGGTCTGCCACTGCGAGGACAATCCGCTGTCCGCCCTGTCTCCCTGTAGCGCTGTCTTAGGCGTCTCACAGTACGGACATTGCAATTTATTGCCCTGGCCACATCTGCAGTCCTCATGCCCCATTGCAAGCATGCCTAAGGCACGTTCATACAGATGAGCAGGGACCCTGGGCATCTTTCTTTTGGTGTTTTTCAGAGTCAGTAGAAAGGCCTCTTTAGTGTCCTAAGTTTTCATAACTGTGACCTTCATTGCCTACCGTCTGTAAGCTGTTAGTGTCTTAACCTTTCCACAGGTGCATGTTCATTAATTGTTTATGGTTCATTGAACAAGCATGGGAAACTGCGTTTAAACCATTTACAATGAAGATCTGTGAAGTTATTTGGATATTTACCGAATTATCTTTTAAAGACAGGGTCCTGAAAAAGGTACGCTTCTTTTTTTGAGTTTATTAATTACCAGGTCTCTTTAGATTAGGTTACTAAATTACAACAAGTTCACCTCAACCTCCGAGGGTCAAATAAACTAGTGTTGAAATATTATCTCCAAAACAACAGTTCCCAAGTAACCAGAAACCATGGTCCTGCTTGTGATTGGACAAGAGGTCAGTCAGTTGTGGGGTTGACTGAGGTCATGTCGAGATGGGATCCAGCTTTTGTCAAATTTACATCCCCCAAAATATTGCTAACACTAACTGCCACGTTAATTCTCCTAACCTGCTGCGCAAGTTCTCCTAAATCGCCTACAAAAAGTACATCCTGACAAAAGCTGGATCCCTTCTAGCCATAACCGTTTACTGGGGATCATATTCTGAGTGTGAAGTACAGAGCAAATGAGACACCCACGGGTCATGAAAGTCCCTTTGATCATCCATGACATAAGCAGCAAAGTACATGCAATGAAAACAGACTAGATTCAATAATTTCGATCATGTAGAGAGTTTTATTTCTCAATCTCACAAAGACTTAAAATTAAAACATGGCAGACATAAAATTATAAACCTTTTCCCAAAATAAATGTATCAAACCATTCGGTAGTGAAATTAAACCTGCCAAAAAGTACAAATAAATATTTTGGGGTAAAAAATGTAAACCCCTTTATGACAATCACAATACCAAGCAGAAAATGTAGCTAATGTGTAAAGAAAAATGGTAGTATGAACAGAAATAGCCCATTCGGACAAAAAGACACTGAGGGGGAAAAAATTAATTCACAGAACTTACAGTATGACACCAATAAAGAAAGCTTTTGGGGAACTGCAACATCAAACTCTCCAAATTCAACACAATAATAATCCCCCCTCTGATAGCACGTATCAAGGCGGCTGCATTACACTATGCCCTGAAGGACACATTAACAAATCTCATCATACATTTCCCCATGTCCCATGCTACTAGTTAATCAATGTCTGACATGGCCCAAAGTGTATTTTGAATTTGCATAAATAGAACTCTCGGGAAGTGAAATTATTTGATTTGAACTGTCTGTATTGATACATTCCATTGACAGAGTACCATTTAAGCAAATCCAAAATATACTTTGGTCCATGTCAGACATGAACTACTAGCATACTTCATCAATTAAATCAGTCAATATGAATAATGCCAAAACGGAGTAATAACATCATTATTGACAAATATCCAGTCAAGAGTTTTGGTTAAGGCAATAAATTGTTTTAACACAAAAACCAAGTCTTGCCTGCTAAGGCAAGATGCAACTAGTGCAAATGTGCAAAACACAACCTTTTCAATGGGCCTACATACAATTGTAATTAGTAGTAAACTACCTGGGGAGCAAGTGTTGGTTCATGCAACTAATCTATATAAAATGTGCATTGTACCTTCATGGTTCTATGTTTTTTGCTCTTTCACTATCTTGTTTGTCTCTTTCATAATGTGTGTTTGACAGCAATCATGGGTTCAAATTTGTTCAGCAGGTTCTGCTGAAGTTCTTTGAGTAGATGATCCCGTTCTTCGGAATCCAGGAGAACTTGCTAAATAAAACAAGTTTACAAATCAAAATAGTCAGTGTTAATTTGGTCCGACCTTTAGTGCTTTTTTAAAGTCATGTACGGACATACCTCAATGAGTTTGTCTCTCTTCTCCAGGCTCCCCCTCAATTTCCTCTCCTCCCTCTCTTTGTCATCCTTTTCGCTCCGCCAGGCTCGCTGTGCCTCCTTGTTCTCCTTCCCTCTCTCCCTCAGGTCGTTGAGTGTGTCTTTGAGTTGCTTTGACAGTGAAGACACTGCCTGACTATGATTCTGCTGTTGCTCCTTGAGAAGGCAGGGGGAAAGATGGGAAGAGAGGAAAGGTATGGGTTCTAATGACCAAACTATATTATAGGCTTTGGTATTTTAGATACCTCACTGAAGATGACCTGAATTGTGTAAAAGACAATGGAAGACACAGCACATCTCAGTATATAGAGGGAGCCTCTTACTAGTCTCACATGGCTTCCCCTTCACTGATATGAAAGACAGGGATTGGTGAAAGCATCCACTCTCCCATTGTCGTTTGCACGCACCTGCACTATACCCTGATAGTCCTGCAGGGCGGTGGCGAGCTTGGAGAACTCCTGGCACATGGTGGCGCTGTGCTCCTCTCTGTCCTGTAGCCAGGCTATCACTAGGCTCTCCTTCTCCTTCAGCTGAGAGGCCAGAGCCCCCTCAGGCCCACCTCCTGACACCCCTTGGCTAATCACAGAGTCCGACAGTGCCTGGGGGAAAAGAAAACAAGTTATGAGGAGGAAAGTCTCCCTGAAGCGAGTCAAAAGAGCTACATGTAGAATTTTTGCATTGTAATTCCAAAAAAAGTCCATATAATAGCTGCAGTAGTAGGGGAATGATAGTGTTTCACAATATTTTTTCACCCCAAAAATATTTTAGGCCAATAGAAAAATCGCATTCTAAAATGCAGACTTTCTATTTGACAACAAAAGCGTACGTTGGTAATACTCTATGATTTTGCTATACAACATTCCTGTAGATTGTTCTAAAACTTATTTGGTTAACAGTAATAGCCTATATATTATGTTGATTCCCGCTTTAAAAGTATCTGCCTGTCCCTGTTTCGCGGTCGGCTGCTGTGTGAGTGAGCCACTCACTCCCTCCCTCCCTCTCCCCACATTGTGCAAAGACAAATGGAACCATACAGCAATTTCACATTTGGAGCAACTTTGACATTTGGAGAAATGTGGATAAACAGAATCTGATGTCAAAATTGGTAAAACAGATCTTGTTGTACAATGAACAAAAATATAAACGCAATATATAAAGTGTTGGTTCCATGTTTCATGAGCTGAAATAAAAGATCCCATATGCACAAAAAGCTTATTTCTCTCAAATTGTGTGCACAAATTTGTTTATATCACTGTTAGTGAGAAGTACTACTTTGCCAAGATAATCCATCCACCTGACAGGTGTAGCATATCAAGAAGCCTATTAAACAGCATGATCATTACACTGGTGCACCTTGGGCTGGAGACAATTAAAGGCAACACTAAAATGTGCAGTTGTCACAACACAATGCCACAGATGTCAAGTTGAGGGAGTGTGCAATTGGCATGCTGACTGCACCAGAACTGTTGCCAGAGAATTGAATATTCATTTCTCTACCATAGGCCGCCTCCGTCGTTTTAGGGAATTTTGCAGTACGTCCAACTGGCCTCACAACCGCACACCACCTGTTTGGCGACGTGTTGGCGAGCGGTTTGCTTATGTCAATGTTGTGAACACAGTGCCCCATGGTGGCGGTGGGGTTATGGTATGGGCAGGAATGAGCTATAGACAATGAACACAACTGCATTTTATAGATGGCAAATTGAATGCACTAAGATACTGTGATGAGATCCTGAGGGCCATTTATCCACCGCCATCACCACATGTTTCAGCATGATACCGCCCGGGCTCAGGTCACAAGGATCTGCACACAATTCCTGGAAGCAGCAAATGTCTCAGTTCTTCAATGGCCTGTATACTCACCAGACATGTCACCCATTGAGCATGTTTGGGATGCTCTGGATTAACATGTACAACAGCCTGTTCCAGTTCCCGCCAATATCCAGCAACTTCGCACAGCCATTGAAGAGGAGTGGGACAACATTCCACAGGCCACAATAAACAGCCTGATCAGCTCTATGCATAGGAGATGTATCACTCTGCATGAGGTAAATGGTGGTCACACCAGATACTGACTGGTTTTCTGATCCACGCCCCTACCTTTTTTAAAAAGGTATCTGGGACCAACAGATGCATATCTGTATTCCCAGTCATGTGAAATCCATACATAAAGCCTAATGATTTTATTAATCTTTGAAATTCCTGCATTTATATTTTTGTTCAGTATACATAAAATAGCAGAGGCCCATCAATTAGCCCACATGGCTATATAGCAACAATATCATATTTAGAGTTGGCAATCTAGCTAAGTGTTTTGAGTTCCGACTTCATCAGGTAGTGAATAATATAGCCTATAGGCCAATATGCTGGCAATTAAAAAAATATATATAACTCAGCAAAAAAAGAAACGTCCCTTTCAGGACCCTGTCTTAATAATTTGTTAAAATCCAAATAACTTCACAGATCTTCATTGTAAACGGTTTAAACGCCGTTTCCCATGCTTGTTCAATGAACCATAAACAATTAATGAACATGCACCTGTGGAACGGTCGTTAAGACACTAACAGCTTACAGACGGTAGGCAATGAAGGTCACAGTTATGAAAACTTAGGACACTAAAAAGGCCTTTCTACTGACTCTGAAAAACACCAAAAGAAAGATTCCCGGGGTCCCTGCTCATCTGCGTGAACATCCCTTAGGCATGCTGCAAGGAGGCAAGAGGACTGCAGATGTGTCCAGGGCAAAAAATTGCAATGTCCGTACTGTGAGACGCCTAAGACAGTGCTACAGGGATACAGGACGGACAGCTGATCATCCTCGCAGTGGCAGATCACGTGTAACAACACCTGCACAAGATCGGTACATCCAAACATCACACCTGCGGGACAGGTAAAGGATAGCAACAACAACTGCCCGAGTTACACCAGGAACGCACAATCCCTCCATCAGTGCTCAGACTGTTCGCAATAGGCTGAGAGAGGCTGGACTGAGGACTTGTAGGCCTGTTGTAAGGCAGGTCCTCACCAGACATCAACAGCAACAACGTCGCCTATGGGCACAAACCCACCATTGCTGGACCAGACAGGACTGTGGTCCTTCACTGAAGAGTCGCGGTTGTCTCACCAGGGGCGATGGTCGGATTCACGTTTATCGTCGAAGGAATGAGTGTTACAACACGGCCTGTACTCTGGAGCGGGATCGATTTGGAGGTGGAGGGTCCATCATGATCTGGTGCGGTGTGTCACAGCATCATCGTACCGAGCTTGTTGTCATTGCAGGCAATCTCAATGCTGTGCGTTGCAGGGAAGACATCCTCCTCACTCATGTGGTACCCTTCCTGCAGGCTCATCGTGACATGACCCTGCAGCATGACAATGCCACCAGCCATACTGCTCATTCTGTGTGTGATTTCCTGCAAGACGGGAATGTCAGTGTTCTGCCATGGCCAGCGAAGAGCCCGGATCTCAATCCCATTGAGCACGTCTGGGACCTGTTGGATCGGAGGGTGAGGGCTAGGGCCCTTCCCCCCAGAAATGTCAGGGAAGTCGCAGGTGCCTTGATGGAAGAGTGGGGTAACATCTCACAGCAAGAACTGGCAAATCTGGTGAAGTCCATGAGGAGGAGATGCACTTCAGTACTTAATGCAGCTGGTGGCCACACCAGATCTTGACTTACTTTTGCATTTGACCGCCCCTTTGTTCAGGGACACATTATTCCAATTCTGTCAGTCACATGTCTGTGGTACTTGTTCAGTTTATGCTTCAGTTGTTGAATCTTGTTATGTTCATACAAATATTTACACATGTTAAGTTTGCTGAAAATAAACGTAGTTGACAGTGAGGACGTTTCTTTTTTTTGCTGAGATATATATATATATATATATTACCAGTTAAAAGTTGACATACCTACAATGGTTTTTCTTTATTTTTACTATTTCTACATTGTTGAATAATCATGTAGTAACCAAAAAAGTGAAACAAATCAAGATTCTTCAAAGTAGCCATTCTTTGCCTTGATGACAGGTTTGCACACGCTTGGCATTATCTCAACCAGCTCCATGAGGTAGTCTCCTGGAATGCATTTCAATTAACAGGTGTGCCTTCTTAAAAGTTAATTTGTGGGATTTCTTTCCTTAATGCGTTTGAGCCAATCAGTTGTGTTGTGACAAGGTAGGGGGGAGTATACATAAGATAGCCCTATTTGGTAAAAGACCAAGTCCATATTATGGCAAGAACAACTCAAATAAGCAAAGAGAAACTACAGTCCATCATTACTTTAAGACATGAAGGTCAGTCATTGTGGAACATTTCAAGAACTTTGAAAGTTTCTTCAAGTACAGTCGCAAAAACCATCAAGTGTTATGATGAAACTGGCTCTTATGAAGACCCAGAGTTACGTTCATTAGAGTTACCAGCCTCATAAATGCAGCCCAAATAAATGCTTCACAGAGTTCAAGTAACAGACATCTCAACATCAAATGTTCAGAGGAGACTGCGTGAAATCGGGCCTTCATGGTCGAATTGCTGCAAAGAAACCACTACTAAAGGACACCAATAAGAAGAGACTTGCTTGGTCCAAGAAACGAGCAATGGACATTAGACTGGTGGAAATATGTCCTTTGGTCTGACGAGTCCAAATGTGAGATTTTTGGTTCCAACCACCGTGTCTTTGTGAGATGCAGAGAAGGTGAACGGATGATCTCCACATGTGTTGTTCCCACCGTGAAGCATGGTGGTGTAATGGTGTGGGGGTGCTTTGCTGGTGACACTGACAGTGATTTATTTAGGATTCAAGGAACATTTAACCAGCATGGCTACCACAGCATTCTGCAGTGATACGCCATCACATCTGGTTTACGCTTAGTGGGACTGTCATTTGTTTTTCAACAGGACAATGACCCAACACACCTTCGGGCTGTGAAAGGGCTATTTGACCAAGGAGAGTGATGGCGTGTTGCATCAGATGACCTGGCCTCCACAATCACCGGACCTCAACCCAATTGAGATGGTTAGGGATGAGTTGGACCGCAGAGTGAAGGAAAAGCAGTGGGAAGTCCTTCAAGACTGTTGGAAAAGCATTCCAGGTGAAGCTAGTTGAGAGAATGCCAAGAGTGTGCAAAGGAGTCATCAAGGCAAAGGGTGGCTACCTTGGAGAATATACAATATATTTTGATTTGTTTAACTCTTTTTTGGGTACTACATGATTCCATATGTTATTTCATAGTTTTTGATGTCTTCGCTATTATTCTGCAATGTAGAAAAAAGTAAAAATAAAGAAAAACCCTGGAATGAGTAAGTAAGTGTGTCCAAACTTTTGACTGGTACTGTAGATGAACAAAGAGCCAAAAATAAATCTGTTAATTCTGGATCCTATTTTGACAGGTTGCACATCAAAATATCAATCATGCATTCCCTGGATATGTTAGATCAATAGCTTACTTTTTAAATATTAGTCTACCATCTCAGTTGACTTAGATGGCACTGTAAAAATGTGTCTAGAGCCCTGACGCTAATGCAAAGTAACTGTCCATGAAAACATAGTTTTTTGTTGTAGCAACGTTCCCTCTAATTTTTTGGGGCACTGAGCAAATGTTTGGTCTTGTGAGTGGTGACTTCAACTTTGTGCAACTTTTGGCACGCGTCTACTGTGAACACTGAAGGTGTACCCTGCCAATAGGCTATTGTGACTATTTCAGCATAATGTTGGCCTACCAACAAAACAGTGCAAATCCCATAACATTTTCACATGGAAATAGCTTATGATTTCAATGATATAGCCTACAGTAGCCTATATGTGGTGTTCAATGCAGGCCTACATTGCATGAGACTTAAAACATTATGAAGGGCTTGACATTAAGTCATGATTTTTTTTTACCAGGTCTGTAACATGGGCCAAATATTGCATTTTATTGTGTTGTATGATGCAAGAAAACACTTCACAAAATACAATGAATTATTACCATACAGAGAATTAGACAATGTAGGCTACCCCTCTCTATTGGCTTATTTGCATATTCAAGCCTGTCTCAAAATACAACAACGCACCTTCAGACATAAGCTTTTTACCAAGACAGCTTGAAATGTAGCCTACATGTTTTGTGTTCTTGTAGGAAGCACTAACTCCCCATTGCTGACCTATACTTATCTATAACTGGGCTAATAACTTGCTATCTAGCAAAGAATATCAAGCCGCTGACGGGCTACACCTTCCAATAGAATTCTACTCTTTTGCACTCCGTCTCTGCCTACAACAAAATCAGACTCAATTTTGCAGTCAGATTTGTTTTCATTTGTTGCATTGAAAAAGGGCTGATATGTTGATTCGATCACAGAAAAAAAATAACTTTGATCTATATAGTGCAAACCAAAGGGGCGAACTCAGTGAAGTTCAATCTCTTGCGTCTCTGTGTGGCTGCACACATGCGCAGCTTAGAGGGAACATTGCATTGTAATCTATTTATTGTTATCAAGCAAAATAGTTATTCATCTCAATGTGACTTTTTGTCCATATCGCCCAGCTCTAGTACCTACTCCAAAAAAGTATTTATTGCCGATTTATCACATTTTATTATGCATTTTTTTTATACATTTATCGTGATATGGATTTTTGTCCAGATTGCCCAGCTCTAGAAAACTGCATCTCTTACATCGGTATCAATAAAAGGTGTGGTCATGTCATACTCAAGCACAAGGAACAACGGCAAACGGTGGCAAGCAGCCAACGTAGAAATCGCTCGGACATTTCCTAGTTGAAAGAAAATCTACACTCTTCAAACTATTTCAGTTTATGTGAGAAAACATGCACTGAATAGTGTAGGGAATCATTGTACCATCAAACTCGCAGTGAAATATCTACGACTGCTTGAAGTTGGTGGACGAAACTGAAAGTAAAATAGCCTCCATCATGGTCCATGCTATCCGCGATCCTTGGATGTCGGATAGCACTAACCTCTCCACCGTATTGCAGGGGAATGGGATGCGTGGGAGTGGGAAAGAGTTATATATATTATATATCCAGCCTAAGTGTTGTCGAAATTCACCTAGGTTCCACATGGGTGAGAATCGACATGTAGCACCTTTAACTTGAATAACAGAGGTCAGTGCATGCAGCACTGGTTACTGAACCTGACAAACAATCGTGGGCACACTAAAAAGAGATGTCCCTGGAATCAATTCTATTTAGATCAGGAACGGTCAAACGAATAGATAATCAAATTAATCAAAGCACTATCTTTCAAGACATCTGGGTCTGTATTCACAAAGCGTCTCAGAGTAGGAGTCCCACAGCACACCTAATTTAATTCATCCTATGGAGACACTATGTTGAGGTGATCCCCCTCACCTGCATGTCTTTCTGAGAGCTCTCTAGCGCCTCCTTCAGGCAGAGGAGAAGTGACTCTTTCTCCTGTAGGACTGCTGTGAGGGCCTGGTCCCGCTGTCTCCACACTTCCCTCTCCTTCTGCACCTCCCGCTGCACTCGCTCCTTCTCAACCAGCTCCACTCTCAGTTCCTGGGGGTTAGAAGAAAAACAGGGCCCTTATGTGAGAAATTACTAGTAACACCTTTGACTGAATGACTATAGTGTATCCAGCACAATATGTTAACTTTATTAATGAATGTGAGTTAATACATCTAAGTATCACACGTGTGTGCTTTCAACATTAGACTCACATTGATGATGTCCTGGTTACATTGGAGCACAGTGTTGAGTGTGGAGAGGTCTTTCTCCCGGTCTCTCCCAGCCTTCTTCAGTGCCTCCAGCTCGCTCTCCATCCTCTTCTCCCTCTCACTCACCTCAGAAAGCAGAGCCTCCAGGGCTAGCTAAAGAAGTGGTAGAACACAAGACATTAGCAAAATCACCGTGTACAGAAATGTTCTATATCCCATACAACGGGTGGGTCTAATTCCGAATGCTGATTGGTTAAATCCGCATTCCAGCCAGTGTCTATTCCACAAGTTGCCACCGGTTAAATCTATGACATTAAAATGCCTATTTACTCTGTTCCATCTGACTGCGCAAGCCACTGTCATCAGCCCAGTCAAGCAACTTATGAACTTGATTTCCACTATAAAAAGCATCTAGACATTCTCAGATTTCTTTTAGACTAACATTTTGCTGTGTTGTTGTCTAGCTCCTGACAAGTGAGCACATTTTCTATGCCAAGCGAAATCACGTCTCATTAGCTCATTGTTTTGGATGTATCAAAATAAGTGTCACTAGAAAACAGAGTAAACAAATGCAAATACTTTGCTGTTATTCTAGCTGCACTTTTTAACGCGACTAAGTTAGCCGTAGTTGGCTAGCTAGCAAGCAAGCAAGCAAGCAAGGGATAAGAACGTTGCCAGCCAGTATGGCAATGGAACATTTAGAACGAAGGACTGGGTCACGTCTAGATACAGAACAAACTTAGTCTCGGGACCAAAAACACCCATGCCAATATATCCTCCAAACACCAGCTTCTCTGGCAATATCACTTAAGTAATGTCATATTTAAAAAGGAAATATTCACACATTTTATTGTCCATGCTTTGACAGCCTACACAAGTTTATTTGGAGTTAAAATATATAATTGTAAACCAATAGCTTATTCAAATCATAATCAAATGGGATCAATCTTAGCCCTCACCTTATTGTCGGAGAGAGTTTGTTTCAGATTGTCAGTGAGTGCCTGTGTTAGTCTGTCAGCCACATCCGTCCCTGTCCCCACCTCAACACACATCTTCCTGATCAGACACATGCACTCCTGAGACAGACAGGGAGACAGGAAATGATTGTCTGATCATGGAATAACACATGGCTTGTCCCAGAGATGGCATCAGAAAATGACTTGATGTGATAAGAAAGAAAATGACATTTAAATGATATCAATTACACCAGAATACAAAAACTGCATCTAAACAAATGTCTCAATGGTAAATATTGAGACAATGTTATTTAAGAAAACAGGGTTTGCCCCAACCACCCACGGTTGGAGCAATTTGGGTTGATAATTGGAATTGTTCCGACATTTCTTGATTTCTTGTTTTTCTTTCTTTTTTTAATGGATTATTTGTGTACCTGCTTGACATTTTACTGCATTGTTAGGAGCTAGTAATATAAGCATTTCATTGCACCCGCTATAACATCTGCTAAACTGCGTACACGACCAATAAATTAAACAAAAATACACACAGAACCGGTCAAAAAGTTTGAACACACCTACTCATTCAAGGGTTATTGATTATTTTTTACCATATTCTACATTGTAGAAGAATAGTGAAGACATCAAAACTATGAAATAACATATGGAATCATGTAGTAACCAAGAAAGTCTTAAACAAATCAAAATATATTTTATATTTGAGGTTCTTCAAAGTAGCCAACCTTTGCCTTGATGACAGCTTTGCACACGCTCAACCAGCTTCATGAGGTAGCCACCTGGAATTATTTTCCAAAAGTCTTGAAGTTTAGTACATATTCTGAGCACTTGTTGGTTGCTTTTCCTTCACTCTGTGGGCCAACTCATCCCTAACCATCTGAATTGGGTTGAAGTCAGGTGATTGTGGATGCAGCACTCCATCACTCTCCTCTTGGTCAAATACCTCTTACACAGCCTGGAGGTATGTTTTGGGTCATTGTCCTGTTGAAAAACAAATGATAGTCCCACTAAGTGCAAACCAGATGGGATGAAGTATCCCTGCAGAATGCTGTGGTAGCCATGCTGGTTAAGCGTGCCTTGAATTCTAAATAAATCAGTGTCACCAGCAAAGCACCCCCACACCACCTCCTCCATGCTTCACGGTGGGAACCACACACAGTGGTGTAAAGTACTTAAGTAAAAATAATTTCAAGTACTATTTAAGTACTTTTTTTGGGTATCTGTACTTCACTATTTATATTCTTGACAATGTTACTTCACTACATTCCTAAAGAAAATATGTTACTTTTTACGCCATACATTTTCCCTGACAACCCAAAGTACTCGTTAAATTTTAATGCTTAGCAGTACAGGAAAATTGTGAATTCATGCACTTATCAAGATAACACATGGTCGTCCCTACTGCCTATGTTCTAGCGGACTCACTAAACACAAATGCATCTTTTGTAAATGTCCGAGTGTTGGAGTGTGCCCCTGGCTATCAGTAAATTTGCTTAATATAAGGAATTGTAAATTATTTATACTTTTACTTTTGATACTTAAGTATATTTTAGCAATAACATGTACTTTGATACTTAAGTACAGTTGAAGTCGGAAGTTTAAATACACTTAGGTTGGAGTCATTAAAACTCATTTTTCAACCACTCCACAAATTTCTTGTTAACAAACTATAGTTTTGGCAAGTCGGTTAGGACATCTACTTTGTGCATGACACAAGTAATTTTTCCAACAATTATTTACAGACAGATTATTTCACTGTATCTCAATTCCAGTGGGTCAGAAGTTTACATACACGAAGTTGACTGTCCCTATAAACAGCTTGGAAAATTTCAGAAAAGGATGTCATGGCTTTAGAAGCTTCTGATAGGCTAATTGACATCATTTGAGTCAATTGTAGGTGTACCTGTGGATGTATTTCAAGGCCTACCTTCAAACTCAGTGCCTCTTTGCTTGACATCATGGGAAAATCAAAAGAAATCAGCCAAGAACTCAGAAAAAAATTGTAGACCTCCACAAGTCTGGTTTATCTTTGGGAGCAATTTCCAAATGCCTGAAGGTACCACGTTCATCTGTACAAACAATAGTATAAACACCATGGGACCACGCAGCCGTCATACCGCTCAGGAAGGAGAAGCGTTACGTCTCCTAGAGATGAATGTAATTTGGTGCGAAAAGTGCAAATCAATCCCAGAACAGCAGCAAAGGACCTTGTGAAGATGCCGGAGGAAACAGGTACAAAAGTATCTATATCCACAGTAAAACGAGTCCTATATCGACATAACCTGAAAGGCCGCTCAGCAAGGAAGAAGCCACTGCGGTTTTCTGGTCTGATGAAACAAAAATAGAACTGTTTGGCCATAATGACCATCGTGCTGTTTGGAAGAAAAAGGGGGAGGCTTGCAAGCTGTAAAACACCATCCCAATCGTGAAGCACGGGAGTGGCAGCATCATGTTGGTGCACTTCACAAAATAAGTGGCATCATGAGGGAGGAAATTTATGTGGATATATTGAAGCAACAACTCAAAACATCAGTCAGAAAGTTAAAGCTTGGTCGCAAATGGGTCTTCCAAATGGACAATGACCCCAAGCATACCTCCAAAGTTGTGACAAAATGGCTTAAGGACAACAAAGTCATGGTATTGGCGTGGCCATCACAAAGCCCTGACCTCAATCCCGTAGAAAATTTGTGGGCAGAACTGAAAAAGCATGTGCGAGCAAGGAGGCCTACAGACCTGACTCAGTTACATCAGCTCTGTCAGGAGGAATGGGCCAAAATTTACCCAACTTATTGTGGGAAGCTTGTGGAAGGCTACCCAAACGTTTGACCCAAGTTAAACAATTTAAAGGCAATGCTACCAAATACTAATTGAGTGTATGTAAACTTCTGACCCACTGGGAATGTGATTAAAGACATAAGTTTAAATAAATCATTCTCTCTACTCTTATCCTGACATTTCATATTCTTAAAGTAAAAGTGGTGATCCTAACTGACCTAAGACAGGGAATTTTTACTAGGATTAAATGTCAGGAATTGTGAAAAAACTGAGTTTAAATGTATTTGGCTGAGGTGTATGTAAACTTCGACTTCAACTGTATATTTAAAACCAAATACTTTTACTCAAGTACAATTTTACTGGGTGACCTTCACTTGAGTAACTTTCTATTAAGGTATCTATACTTTTACTCAAGTATGGCAATTGGGTACTTTTTCCACCACTGACCACATATGCGGAGATCATCCGTTCACCTACTCTGCATCTCACAAAGACACAGCGGTTGGAACCAAAAATATCAAATTTGGACTCATCAGTCCAAAGGATAGATTTCCACCGGTCAAATATCAATTGCCCGTGTTTCTTGGCCCAGGCAAGTCTTCGTATTATTATTGATGTCCTTTAGTATTGGTTTCTTTGCAGCAATTCGACCATGAAGGCCTGATTCACAGTCTCCTCTGAACAGTTGATGTTGAGATGTGTCTTACTCGAACTCTGAAGCATTTATTTGGGCTGCAATCTGAGGTGCAGTTAATTGCCTATTTCTGAGGCTGGTAACTCTAATGAACTTATCCTCTGCAGCAGAGGTAACTCTGGGTCTTCCTTTCCTGTGGCGGTCTTCATGAGAGCCAGTCATCATAACGCTTGCTGGTTTTTGTGACTGCACTTGAAGAAACTTAAAGTTCTTGAAATTTAACAAGGCACAATTGTTAATTTAAATGCATTCCAGGTGACTACACCATGAAGCTGGTTGAGAGAATTCCAAGAGTGTACAAAGCTGTCATCAAGGCAAAGGATGGCTACACTTTTTTGGTTACTACATGATTCCATATGTGTTATTTCATAGTTTTGATGTCTTCACTACTATTCAACAATGTAGAAAATAGTAAAACAAACTAAAAATCCTGGAATGAGTAGGTGTGTCCAAACTTTTGACTGGTACTCTATATTAAACCGATTTGATTTATCCATTTGGCTAACAGTCAAATCTGCCAAATAAGCTGAGGGAGTTTGCTCACCCATACAAACGTAGAGATAAAGACATTTTGTTTGGGTTTTGTGATGAAAATTGATTCCTATCTGCAAAAACCACTACATCTTAAGTTAGGGGTGTCCATGTTGTGATGGTAACATTCCACTAGCTCAGCCACTGTCTCATTCATGAGTGAAGTGGATCCCTGTATTTTTGGCATGACTGCATTGTCTCCACTCATAGAATCAGTATGAATCACTCACCTGGATAACTCGGTCTCTGCTGTGCAACGAATGCCCCAAACTCTGCAGTAGCAAGTTTCCCCCGTCCTTCTCCGGAAACTGAAAAAGCCATAATCACAGCACTTAGATGAAGGATGTCAAGTCAACACGGGGCAGGCATTGTTGCAGCAATAGAAGAGCAGACTAGCCTGGTACTAGATCAGTTTGTGTTTTCTTTCAAACTGATGACAATGACCACAGGCTTTGCCAAGACAGCACAAACATATCTGGGACCAGGCTAGAGCAGCAGACCTGTACATTTTGAAGCCCGTGTCTTGTGGGTGATATGCCACTATATTACAGTTGATGCTTTCATAGAATGCAGGCAATCAGTTTGCATTATTGTAATACATTTAGAACATATAGTATAAGCCTATAAATTTGCCCTGCAAGTGCCAAGTGTGAAAGTTCCCCACCACAAAAGCTTGATATACTGTGAAACCTCACACAGAGCACACAAATAATCCCACAGATTGATTTATTTGAATTTTTCTAGGATTGGGTGGAGCTAATAACAGATTCCAGGCAAATTAAAATATTTCCTTGCGTAGAGCTTTCTGTGGTGCTCTTAATCGTCAAAGCTCTTCGTGGATTTACAGCTCCCATTCCCAGACTGAACTTGCTAACAGGGCTTCCTAAAATATCCCAAAAACTGGAACTCAAGCCAGACCTGAATCTCAGACATGAATCTCATGAAATGAGAATCAGTTTAGGTAAGATGCCTTAACAGCTGGGGGTGAGGCCTAGACATGCTAGAACCATAGGTAGGTGCATGGTTGGATAACTTGAGTCTACTGTAAGGAGAGAAGGACAAGAGACGCCACTCAGCAGCTGAGTAGCATGTTAATGATCTCGTTATAAAAAGCCATTCTGAGCTGCAGGGCAAACTCCACTAGTTGGGGAAGATTCCAGGGAGATGTGTGTGTGGTTATATGAGTGCACCTGCATTAAGGAGACTCCCCACCTCGTCCAGAAACCAAACTCTAACACACCCATCATTCCTTGCATAATGCTTTATTTGTGCTTAGTCAACACAAGCATGGCTTAAAGACATCGCTATCCAAGAGATTCTGTAGACGTGCGTGCGCACGCAACTACATGAAGAGGAAGCATGTTAGGGACACTATGTTCAGGCCATTATATTGCTGTGCACCGGCTGACTAGGCCTATACCTGTTAATCTTGTATAAAATGTCAGCAGTCAATTACCATGACAGGGAGTGTCAACCTCAGTTGTACTTGTGTGTGCGCAACCAAATTATCATGACCCTTCAATTCCGCTCACCAATTTATACTGTTTTCTTTCTCAATTGAGTTACTATAAATACTATGGACCGGTTTCCCAGACACAGCCTAGTCCCGGTAAAAAAAAAAAATGCTTTCATTGGAGAATCTCCATTGAGAATGCTTTTTAGTCCATGACTAGGCTTCATTTGTGTCTAGGAATCCAGCTGAAAATGTCTAAACTTGGGGGAATCAATGTCAAATCAATAAACTACTCAGTGCTTACCTTAAGCCAATCCTCTGGTCCACTGACATTAGTTTCTGGTTTGGTTTTGGTCCCGTGTTTAAGCTCAGTTTCTAGGGTCTTGATGCGTGTCATGGCTTGATCAAGCTGTCCTCTCAACTGTCTGACTGCAAGGTGCACTCGACCTGTATTGCTCTGAAATGAAATAATGAAACTGCATTTCGCAAAAGACATAAGTTGTCACTTAATTCTGTTGAAGTCCTACTCCTGTATTTATAAGTAAGAGAATATTCAGAATTGGACATTAGATACTAGATTACATATTACAGACCACTAAGTAAATATTTACACTCCGTGATAGACGGAGTGATCCACAGACAAGGCAACCAGTCGAAAAATCCTCATTTAGGGCAGAGATATTTTCCTGACCAGGGAAAGGGCTCATTTATAGGCTATGGGAATCCAAAGTGTTGTCATCAGGAAAAGAATTCTCGCCATACTCATAATCACTTCCTATCATTATTTGGCATGCTGGATTTTGATAGAACGTAAGCGAAAACTCACTTCTCTGTGTAGTGGAATAAACTCGTCCCTCAATTCAGTCAGAACATCATTGGTCTCTCCATCCGCTTCCTCTCCTCCATTCTGCTCTCCAAAATCCAGCACCCTTGTTACCTCAGGGGAGGATGTCTCGCCTACCTCTCCTGAATATCGCCCTTCCCGCTTTCCCAAAACGGGAATCTTACTCCCCAAAGGTGAACTGACAGGCTTTCCTTCAATACCTTTCAACTCTCTGAGGACCAGGAGTGACAAATCATCCGGAAAATCAAATGGATCACGGCAACCCAGCGAGTCCAGCGATTGGATGGACTCAGTGCGAGAGGACGCTCGTAAGGAGAGAGCGGATCCAGTCAATGACGCTGGGCTAGAGCTTAGCGACGGCACTCTCGACCAATGAAGAGGCATGCTCTGCGACTTATCCCGCGATAGGGCCAGGGGGGAAAAGGGTTGGAAGGGTAGGCGGCGGGGAACACCACAAACTGACTCATAGGCGGAGTCGGACACCCTCAGAGAATCACATCCCTCACAATTTTTCCCCATCGTGCATCTTTTCCCCGTTCTCCTGAAGTATGGACATGCATCCCATTTCTCAGACCAGCACTCATACTCTGACAGGGCCATGTTCTCCTTCAACATTTCAATGTAACCCTCTCGGTCTCCCATTCCCTCCCCATCCTCCTCCCTAGTGCTGCTCCTCATCCGGAAATCCTGAGGGTGTCGCTGGCGGTAAGCGCTGCGTACCCACTGCCTGACCTTGTCCCTCTCCTGGATCAACTTCTGAAGCCTCTCAGAGGATAAGACCCTCACTCTGGAAATGACAGAGTCAAACTTGAAAACCCGCTCTAGAACTGAAACACATTTGCCACACAAGAACTCCCCCCGCCCACTGCCCCGTGATACAGACTGGCCTAGTATGTGTGTCAGCACAGAGAGAAGGTCCATGGCTTTAGAAGGTGAGGAAAGGGACGAGAGAGAAACCGTGGAGCCAAGAGACATGGTGCTACCTGCAAAGTGGGAAAAGAAAACATTAGAACAGATACACGCACATACACACAGAGAAGAGCACACACAAACACACCTCACCCCAGGGGCTGCTTTGAGAAGACCTGGAGAGACTTCCTCTGCCCAGCGAGTCTGATGGGGTCTGAGGCTGACCATCTTTCTTGTTCTGACGCCCAAAGAGCCATCGCCGTTGGTTACCGTGCAGGTCACCCCCACACACCAGACATTCCTCACCTTTGCCTCTGGAGGACATAGTAGACGGAAGGGCTAGAAAATCCCCTTATGTCCACAGAATGATCTTCAATATTCTGTTGGAATAAGGCAGAACAGATTATTTGCTGCAGCTTTAACTAAATGTATTCTAAACTTTTTGATCATGGTGTAGAGAATGGTTGGATATCTAATCTTAGAATTACATTCTGTATAATTGCACTTGCTGGCTGTGACATTCAAATGTTTTTCCAAGTTAGAACTGGCTTCACTTTTGGCCCACTTATATAAAAAAATGATTATACTTGGCTGTTTAGCCTAATTCAGTTATCTGCTCTCACTAACTTGCCGCTTAAGAGCCTCGATTTTTTGCTTTGCCTCAGTGCGCTTTAATATTATAGTGTGGATGTTTTGCTCAACGTGTTGGCTCTTTTAGCACAGAGCTGAGTGTTTACAGTTGCAACCCACAGCCGCCTACACGTCGACCTTGAACCACGCTGTCAGTACATTTCGCAAACAGTCAAAGCGAAAAAACAAGTCTCGCAAACGCTCTCCCCGCCATTCGTTTCACTGCTCGCTTGTACCTATCATTATGAACTTTAGACAACAGCAGGCTATTCTATTCCTATACAATATCGAAATATGTATCTTACACCAGCAGCTGTCGTCTCTTTCTGTTGCCCGCGGTACACAACCTATAACCAAAACCAATGACCTGTCTATGCAGTCCTATTTTAAGCAGCTGAGGTGTGTAAATAAGTTTCATTCCGACAACGCGGAAAGTTCTAGGCTACGTGTTCACCGTCTGAATCAAGTTAAGCAGTATGACTTCACCAAATTAATTATCCTTCCTTTAGAGATTGCCAAAATCACAGATTTGTTTTCTATACATCCACTTTTAGTCCATCTGCATGCATAAAGCGTTTGGATGAGTATTGTTTATCTGTCTCGATAAATTAAATCTGGTTTCGCGCTCTGAACACGATAAAATTGGGAAATCTTGAACGCAAACATTAATCCCGGTGGCGTCCTCGGTGAAGTTAACCGGGTCCCATCTACATTTTCTAAAAACATGAATGACTTTACAAATGACCACATAGTAAAAATAAAAAAAACAATAATAAAAAATTAAAAAGTGTCTTACAATGTCAACCAGGAACTCGAGCGCACTGCAGTTGCCTACACCGGAAAGGAGCTGTGAGTATGCACTACCTTGCTGACGTCATTAGTCATACCTGGGGTGTATTCATTACGCCAATTCTGTTGCAAAACGTTTCGTAAACGGAACGAAACGGGGAGGGACCTACCTGAATTTGTCCAATATAACATCTCTGTTTGGTTAATGATTACACCCCTGTTTTGAGAAGTGAATGGCCGTAAATCAGCAGTCGATTGGATTATTTTCATAGGCACACTTTTCATTGGTAATGTACGGCGCCAGAGCTCCTCCCTCAACTAATAGGTACAATGGAATGTAATTCAAGTTTATCCAACATTTTACATTACATGTGATTCTGGTGGCAATCATTCCCATAATATAGCCCCCCCGGAAAAACATTTAGCCTACTGTTTTTAATTTCTGCTCAGATCCTTGTGATCTATGGAAATCTATGGAACTAGAACATTTGCATGTTTGGGCGATTGTGTGCCAACATGGTAGTCCAATGTTCAGTAATTATTTTGAAGATTCAGTCAAATATAAAGATTATACACTATCACACAGATTTATTCAAAGAGAGAAACAATTCTGATTCACCAGGAGAAGAGTGAAAGCATTGTGCAAGCACACACCATGTGAAATTGAGTTAAATTCAGTTCATTTCCTTTTATTGTACAATAACACTTGATTTCGCTGTTTCATAGTCACAGACAAACAATACTGTATAAAAAATATAAAATAGGCACTACATACAACTATGATATGTCAATCAAAGACAATTTGCATAACCTTTTATGTCTGTTTCTGTGAACATTATATTCAGTGTGTATGTGTGCATGTTCATGTCAGCCACTCCTCTATGCAGCCTCTGAACACCGTCTCATTAGAATGCCAATAGCTGTGCTTCACTCCTGAGAGCACATACACAGCCAGGTCTACACGAGCATGCAGTGTCTTCAGCCCAAACGAATCCCTAACCTACCACTATTCAAATGAGAGAGACAGAGAAGCACATAGTTACCCATCACATTATGACATGAACATTATCAATGATGGTAAATGATACCATTAAACTAACTTACTTCCTGGTTCTTCATCTCAACAATGGTTTCGTTAAAGTCATAAAATCCAAACTGACTGATTGAAGAGAACAGAAATGGTTAGTCCATTAGGTATAGAGTGTCACTAGTGTCAAGCCCACGTCTCAGAAATGCAACCAATGTGTGTGTAAGAATACAGGATATACAACAGGGCAATTAATTTAGTGTAAAATAATGGTGATGATGGTGACCATGGATACCTGGACTCCCATGGTGTAATCACGCCATCATCTGGTCCTCCAATCAACACCAGCTTGTTGATATGCAGGAAGTTCTTCCTCCACTCTGATGATTAGAGAGAGAGATACATTTATTTGTTTTGAGAGTGAGAGTAACTAGGTCTCTCCACATTTTATAGAATTTAAAACGACTTAGGCCAACAGTGTCAGTAGGGCCAGACTGAATCTGCAGTTTTATCAAATATATATATTCTGGGAAAGTAATTTAAGCCAAACTAAATTTGTTGCTACAAAATGTGTAGTTCTGTTCATTATGCTGACAAGGCAGTGTTAAAGGAGAAGTAAGGAACTTGGCTGGAGATTTTGTCTCTCCCTTATCAGTCAATGATGACTAATCTAATCTAGGTTTCCAGTTTTGGATATTGAGATATCTGCAGTAGGAATGAATTTCACTACCTGTCATTTCCCTGTGTGGTCTCTCTCCATTCAGTAGGGCCAGATAATTGCTGCTCTACAGGAAGCGTTCTCTTTGGTGTGGGTCTGGTAGGACAAAACATTTTGGTGCAAGCACAAAGGAACAGTTGTGAGCCTCTTTACTGTACTCAGATACACATCTACAAACATCTGGTTCTCTATTTGTTCGACACCGAAGTTCCCCTTTAACTACCCAATTTTCTCTTACCATTCCAGAAGTTGCAGATGGACCATTTCTGTCCTACTGAAGAGTAGCACACGTGAAAAACACGGGCCTTTAGATAGTGGGGAAAAAAACATTTCAGAATTTCTGTGTCTGTGCGAGAAGCACAACGAAAAGGCTCGTTAAATGTGTGTGGTGTGTGGAACATATAATGTGTTTGAAGTTTACATTCGGCTTGCAAAGTTTCACTTTTTATTTGAAATGTGAGACATTAATAGATTTTAGTTTTACTTTGTGGTATGACAAAAAGCTAAACTTCAATGTGTTAGAATTTGTTGGAGGATTCTTTCTTTTTTTAAGATCTATACATAGGCCTTGCCTGATAGAAAATGACTTATGAGAAGAAAGTGACCATCACTGACCTCCATACTGGCCAGCCTGTGGTGATGAGAGGGAGATGGAGGACTGGACATTATGGTCAGGAAGTGTAGAAAGAAGTCCTCCACATATCAGACCACCTAGGAGAAGCAGGGGAAGACAACATTAAGCGGACAGAGCTATATCTCTATGTCTTGTTCCAAAAATGCTAAATAACTGAGATAGAGAGACCTTGTGAGAAGCAGATAAGATGGACGCCATGCTCTGCCTCCTGCATGATTGGATAGAGCGTATTTTTGAAGCCCTGCACCTGCACCCACAGTGGCATCAGGCTGGCCATGTTATCATACAGATATATCACTGACACGTTGGTACCTGGATGGGCCTGTGAAAATAATACTTCAGCTTATATTGCAAGTTACAAGAAAAAATGATGTACTTGAAACATGTTATCCTATCATATTATAACATACATTATAAACTGGGTGGTTCGAGCCCTGAATGCTGATTGGCTGAAAGCCACGGTATATCAGACCGTATACCATGGGTATGAATTAAAAATGTATTTTTACTGCTCTAATTACATTGGTAACCAGTTTATAATAGCAATAAGGCACCTCAGGGGTTTGTGGTATATGACCAATATACCACGGGTAAGGGCTGTATCCAGGCACTCCACGTTGCTGTATCCAGGCACTCCACATTGCGTTGTTCATGAGAACAGCCCTTAGCCATGGTATATTGGCCATATACCACACCCTCTCGGACCTTATTGCTAAAGTATAATGATATGATGGGCCAATATTATAGGATGAAAACGTTGTGTTTGCTCCTGGTATTGGGGAAATTATGGATGGATTACTTTTTTCTCTCTGGAGAATGGACAACAGCCACATGTTTTTAGAGGAATATGTTGTGTTACATTTGTATCACAGGTGCACTAAAACAGGATCTTATAAAATTCTCTCTTCATGTGAAACTATTTCCATTAATACTTTTTTGCCTTTTTAGTGCTTTTATTTATGGAAACACGTTTTAATATTTATATTTATTATTTGAGTTTTGGTGGCCCAAAAATCATCTTTTATCACTCATAGACTGTATAAAGTACACTCACTTTCTTTTTTCCCCCTCTACTCAATAACCTAATAAGTCTCAAATTACATAATAGTTTTCTTTTCTGTTTAATAAGTATATAATTACGGTTAAATATGTGTTGTAGAGGATTGGGCTCTCTGCATTGGGCTCTCTTGCCTAGTTAATTAAATAAAGGTTAAATACATGTTTGTTTTTTTAAATTGAAACGTACCTCTTGTATCAAACGACTCATCATAAGGTATTGTTCAGGGCCGTCAAAGAGGCGGTGAACAATGATGACCGGTTTGTACCCAAGCGTGTCGGCCAGGTTAACTCCACATAAGAGCAGCAGAAGTCCCTTGATGTCCAACGATGCTCTCATTTTCAATTAAACCACCGAAAAATAAAGTTTGATTCCTTCAGCGTGCAGGAGATAACAATTGGTTACATAACCCTAGCATAATTGCATTACCCTAGAAATGTAAGTTCCAGTCTACTATGTTTACCTACTTTCATTATTACACATCTGTGTGGTGGGGTTCACGGAAGAACACACCCCTTTTTCTTCTATCATCTTATTTCATTGTCAGGCGCATGCTAACCTCACTTGACTTTGAGTGTTTGGTGCCATCAATTTAATTCACTGTAATTCAATGGTGACGACACGCACTTGGAAGGATGTTTACACTTTCCAGTTTGTGCCTAAATTCCACTCACAAAGGGATTAGACGGGAAATGATGTAAATGGGTATAGATTTCACAGGTCTTTAAACCATTGAGTGTAATGCAAAATGCCTCATCAACTAATGAATGGTATTAACGATGACCAATGTACATAGCGGGAAAAATATGTTTATAATGCAGGCTCTTCATTCAGATGCAGATGTGCCATCATTTGGACAAACTATTGCGCAGTACTTGTTCTGATTGGGTTGTTCTGTACACCAACCACCAGGGGGCAGAATGCAGAATCCGACCAGAGACTTATTGAAACTACGTAGTTCCGCTTCCAGTTGTTGCACTATGGATGGAGTAATCACCTAGCCAGAAGTTGTGGATATGTTTTGCTTAATAAGTGTCATTGTAACCAACAGGATTGTTGTTAACGTTAGTAATGAGAGGGCTAATTTTAACTTCACTCGTTAGTTAAACGTCCACATATTAGTGAGGCGTGAAGCAAATTAACCTAAACTGAGCAAGTTTTTGTTAAACTTGCTAGCTGCTGCGTGTTGTGCTGTTTTCATATATCACCCCCATGTTCATTGCCGTTTAAAAACAAGGTAATGTGGCTCGCTAGCTACCTATCTATATTATGAATAGTTTCCTCTTCAGATCTTCAAAGAGCAAATAAAGGAGGGAAAGAAAAGCTAGAGGGCTTTCAGTTCGAATGTTCCTACTAAAGCTCATCCAGCGGATCTATTCCGTTTTACAATGTACGGCACGAGGGTGTGTGGTATTGGCCAATATTCCACCGGTAAGGGCTCTTCCCCAGCAGGACGCAACGCGGAGTGCCTTTACAGCCCTTAGCCGTGGTATATTGGCCATATACCACAAACCCCCCGAGGTGCCTTAATGCTATAAACTGGTTACCAACGTAATTAGAGTATTAAAAATAAATGTTTTGTCATACCTGTGGTATATGGTCTAATAATAATATTTTTAGTAACCTGTTTATAATACCGTTAAGGCACCTTGGGGGTTTGTGGTATATGGCCAATATACAATGGGTAAGGGCTGTATCCAGCCACGTCGCACTGCTTCGTTCTGTAAGAACAGTCCTTAGCCATGATATATTTGCCATATACCACATCCCCCCCTGCCTAATTGCTTAAATATACCCTTGTGTAGCATATAAATCTAGCTGTGGCAGCCATTCCCTGCTACAACGTCACCACCATTGCTACAGAAGTTCCCCATTTATATTACATTTTATATACCTAGCACAGGAGGTTGGTGGTACCTTAATTGGGGAGAATGGGGTCGTGGTAATGACGAGTGGGATAAGCCATTATTATGAGCCATTTTCCCCTCAGCAACCTCCTGTGATACCTAGTACTATACAACTCTCTGTCTACATCTATACCGTAGCTAACTGATTTTGTCTCCCAATTAGTAAAAATGGCAAACCTAGAGCAATGGGTGAGCGACAGTCTGCACGACATCCTCGGCCTTAGTGACAGATATGTCGCCCAGTTCATGATCGGCTCCGCGCGTAAATCCTCGAGCGCTCAAGGCTTTGTGGCCCACCTCAAGTCGACGGGCACCATCGACATTAATCAGAGAGTGATTGCCTTTGCACAGGAACTGTATGAAAAGGTAAAATTATTTGCTTTCTTTGTATTGAACTGCATGCTTGTTTCTTATTTTGACCGTGGTTATTATGACCATCTAGTAATGACTTTCGTCTATGTGTTTCAGATTCCTCGTAAACAAGTCGTTGAAAAGCCAGCCAGAGCGATAGAGCGACATGTCATGGAGATTGAGAGGAAGAATCGAAATTACACCCTACTGTCAGACAGCGAGAGTGACGGAGAGGCGGTGAGAGAGAGGGAGAAGGAGAAGAAGAAAAGTAAAGACCGAGGCGATAAGAGGAAGCACCTCAGGAAAAGGGAGGAGAGTCAATCATCTAGTGAAGAGGAGACCCCTAAAAGGTAATCAACCTTGAAAGGGGTTTCATGTTGCTTGCTTGTGACACGTTCTACCTGCTTTCCTCTCTCTTGTTGCTTTTTAGCTAAATGTTGACAGCTGTATTTGACTTGTATGGACTTCAGGGAGACAGGATGTAGCTTCTGGAGTCTATGGTCTCATGAACTGAATTGCAACCATAAATACATAACAACAATCAAGCCAGTTACCCTAGAATATTTTGATTGTTTTCATGCTGTGTAGTCTCTATTTTTCAGCTGCTACACCTCTGTGGCTTCATTGCCTGCTTGAACAAGCCTCCACTTAGATTGTGTGGTTGGAGTTTCTAAAAGGCCCTTCCTCTTTCTCAGTAGTAAGCTGGGCCATGGCAACCAGAAGTCCAGTAAGAATGATGAAGAGGAGGAGGAGGAGTGGGAGAAGGAAGAGAGAGAACGCGTACTGGATCTGGAAGAGAGGGATGCCTTTGCCGAACGAATGAAACTGAAGGACAAAGACAAGACGAGGAACATCATGGAGAGAACGGACAAGAAGGTGGGATTGACTCTGAATGACGCAATCCAACTCAGTCTATTTGACTTACAAGTGTACTTGTAGGTGTGTTTTGTTTGTTGGCTAAATGTTTTTCCATGTCTTTTTCACCAGGGCTACGAGGAGGCTCAGAAAAGACTAAAGATGGCAGAGGAGGATCACAAGAAAATCGTGAGCACATTATTAAAATGCCCAGTAACTATTGTCATATAATCGTCTAGGTATAAAAAAAAAAAAGGTATATTTAAAAAAAAAAAACACAGTATAAATATAATTAATAGAACAGGGAAAGCCCCTGAGACTCATTATATGTCTATGGTCACCACCTATATTTTCCTCTTTTCTATAGCTTCCAGAGTTGAGGAAGGAGTCTCGCAGGAACTACCTGTCCAAGAGAGAGGCTGAGAAGCTGGAGGACCTGGAGGCGGAGATAGCCGACGAGGAGTACCTGTTCTCCACGGACGCGCTGACGGAGAGGGAGCGGAAGGAGCTGGAGTACAAGCGCAACCTCCGAGACCTGGCCAAGGACTACAAGAAAGCCGGCGCCAAGGAGAAGGAGGAGAGGAAGAACAGATACTACATGCCGGAGGAGAAGAGGAGTAAAGTAAGGAGGAGATAGTTGGCTAGTAATGGTCCTGCCATGGATAGCCAGTACTCTTGTTGAAATGGAGATATGTAAAACACTAGGATCCGGGGCTTGATTATATATATATCTCGCTCACTCTCTATTTTCCTCTTCCTCTGTCCCTCCCTCTATCTCCGACCGTCTCTCTCTCTCTTTCCATCTCTCCAGGATATTCCTCAGAGGGACATGGAGCTGGAGTTGGAGATGCCCATGGAGGGTGGAGGAGAGCAGGGTCGCTGGGAGGAGGAGAGGTTGAAGACCGCCTCGCTCAGCTTCGGGGCCAAGAAGGAGAGGGAGAAAGGGTTGAAGGCAGAAAGAGAGAAGTACCAGCTGATCCTGGAGGAGGACGAGATGATCAACTTTGTCAGCAGTGCCGTCATCATGAAGGGAACCCAGGATGAAAAGGTTGGTTGACACTAACTTTTATCATTGAAGCGTTTATCTCTGATAGATTGCAAGGAATAGAGCTATAATTGTTGCTATTTTGTCTGAAGGCTAGTTGAACAAAAGGTTGCAATAATTCAAATCCAGAAAATATTTTACATTCCAAGCATAATCGGTAGCAATCAACCAATACACACCTGAGCTTCTGTAGCATTTCTACAGTTGTAATATTTGTACAACAATTGTAATATTGTCTTCATCTCTGTATGCTGTGTGTCTCCAGGAGCAGGAGCAGGCAGCCCTGTCCCAGGCGGAGGTCCAGAAGCAGTCCATCCAGGAAGTGAGACGCAGCCTGCCCGTGTTCCCCTACAGAGAGGACCTGCTCCTGGCCATCCAGCAGCACCAGATCCTGATCGTCGAGGGAGAGACGGGCTCCGGCAAGACCACCCAGATCCCACAGTTCCTCATGGAGTCGGTTGGTACACATTATTCAAGGGCCATTTCCATAAACTTTATTATGGGCACATATCAAAGAGGTTAGAGAAAAGCAGAAGACACATTTTCCATTGGACATTTTGTGTACGTTTGACAAGGTCATCTTAAATCTTCAATGTTTTGTCACTTTTTTTACAAAAAAAAATATTGTAGTCTTCCACCCTGATCCATTTGTGGCATTATGCTTTTCTGAACTGTGGTCTGGCTTTACATCTCCTAGGGCTACAATGATGGAGGCATGAAGATTGGGTGTACCCAGCCCCGTAGAGTGGCAGCCATGTCCGTAGCAGCCAGGGTGGCACAAGAAGTGGGCGTCAAGCTGGGCAACGAGGTGAATATGGCACAACCACTCTCACGCGCTCTCTCTCACTCTGATGAAGCATACGTAATTCTTACTGTATATGGTAGAAAACATAAACTCACCTTATGTGTCCAACCACCCCTTTCTTCCTCAGGTAGGCTACAGTATCCGTTTTGAGGACTGTACGTCGGAGAGGACAGTACTCAAATACATGACTGACGGAATGCTGCTCAGGGAGTTCCTCACAGAGCCTGATCTGGCCAGCTACAGGTACCACTATATGCCCCGTCTGTCCTTCTCTTTAGACATGTTTTCTATATGTAGAGGTTTATGTTTAAAAGTGGTATATTATGAAATGAAATAATCCCCTGCCATATTGTTTATAGTCAGTATGACAGGATAACAATACATGATCAACGATCCCTTCCTCTCTCTCAGTGTGGTCATCATTGACGAGGCTCACGAGCGGACGCTGCACACAGACATCCTGTTTGGCCTGATCAAGGACATCGCCCGGTTCCGTCCGGACCTGAAGGTGCTGGTGGCCAGCGCCACCCTGGACACAGAGCGCTTCTCCTGCTTCTTCGATGACGCCCCTGTCTTCAGAATCCCCGGCAGGAGGTTCCCTGTGGACATCTTTTACACTAAGGTATCGCTGCTGACAATCTGTTTAGTGGAATGGCCTCAGGACAAAAGATTGCATCCCCATTCTCCAACCTTCTCCCAAAGTGCACACTTTCCACCGTGGATTTAACATGGAAACTCCCTCCGGTCAATGTTTAAACCGATCTAGAGCCTTTAAATCTGTGACAGGAAGGGCATAAGTGCACTCTTTGAGGCAAGGCGGAAGAAATGGAATAATAAATAATGTAATGTAAATCATGTAAATACCTTTTAGAATGTGAATAATTTCACTCGTGAAAAGTGCTGGATGATACTAATGTACATCAAAGATGTAGGCCAATTATCTGTTCTTCTGTTGTACTCTTTGCTCTCTGGTATGGTTTGTTTACTATTTCCTTCTCTCTTAGGCTCCTGAGGCAGACTACCTGGAGGCCTGTGTTGTGTCGGTGCTACAGATCCACGTCACACAGCCCCCCGGAGACTGTCTGGTCTTCCTCACTGGACAGGTCTGACACACTCGCGCCTTGACCCCTCACTTCAATGCTGACATTCACATTACGTCAGCTACTACGTCACGTTACATCTGCTCTCACTCAACGTCAGATCCTACATCGGTCACTACACATTAGCTACTACATCATATTACATCTGCTCTCACTCAACGTCAGATCCTACATCGGTCACAACACATTAGCTACTACGTCACATTACATCTGCTCTCACTCAACGTCAGATCCTACATCGGTCACTACACATTAGCTACTACGTCACATTACATCTGCTCTCACTCAACGTCAGATCCTACATCAGTCACTACACATTAGCTAGGCCTACTACAAATCACACTACATCTACTAAATCACACACTACATCTACTAAATCACACTACATCTACTAAATCACACTACATCTACTAAATCACACTACATCTTCTAAATCACACTACATCTTCTAAATCACACTACATCTACTAAATCACACTACATCTACTAAATCACACTACATCTTCTAAATCACACTACATCAGCAACCATCTTAAGTCTATTCATTCTGTATGTGGCTTTAATGTGTAGGGTGCCGTCTTTCAGATGGGACGTTAAACGGTTGTCCTGACTCTCTGTGGTCACTTAAAGATCCCTTGGCACTTATCGTAAGAGTAGGGGTGTTAACCCCGGTGTCCTGGCTAAATTCCTGATCTATCCCTCATACTGTCATGGCCACCTAATCATCCCCAGCTTCCAATTGGCTCATTCATCTCTCCTCCCCTGTAACTATTCCCCAGGTCGTTGCTGTAAATGAGAATGTGTTCTCAGTCAACTTACCAGGTGAAATAAATAAATGACACATACATTTCTGTCAAGGTGTGTGTCCTTACCGCTCTCCCGTCTCTCTCTATTTCCACAGGAGGAGATTGAGACTTGCTGTGAGCTGCTGCAGGAGAGATGCAGGCGTCTGGGCTCTAAGATATCTGAGCTTTTGGTGCTTCCCATCTACGCCAACCTACCTTCCGACATGCAGGCCAAGATCTTCAGCCCCACACCACCTGGCTCACGCAAGGTGAGAGGACCTCTTCTGTCCATTTAAACTTGTGCCACTAGGGGGTGCTCAAGGACCACTTTGGAAATATGTTTTATCCTCTGTGATCAAATAATGTTAGAAAATATGTATGCATTATTTTCCTTACTCAAATGGAAATCCAACCCAACTGAAGGAGATGGCCGCCATTTTAACGATCCCGTAACCAATTGTGTGTGTTTTTTCGCGTTTTATTTATAACTTAATTTGTACATAATGTTTCTGCCACCGTGTCTTATGACCGAAAAGAGCTCCTTGATATCAGGGCAGCGATTACTCACCCCGTACTGGAGGAATTCTTCTTCTTCAACGAGTCAGACGGGAAGGATTTACTCCAGACACCCGACAAGGCCCTCGTTCCCGTCATTCACAGGAGGAAAAGACAGAGATATCGTGGACTACGGTGCGGGTGCCTTTTAAGGATCCGTTGCCGAGAGGGTACTCTACCTTTCCAATCGGTCCTATTAGCCAACGTACAATCAATCGATAATAAAATAGACGAACTACGAGCACGTATATCCTACCAACGGGACATTAAAAACTGTAATATCTTATGTTTCACCGAGTCGTGGCTGAACGACAACATGATTAACATACAGCTGGCGGGTTTAAGCTTTTTTCGGGCAGGTTAGAACAGCGGTCTCTGGTAAGACAAGGGACAACGGTCTTTGTAAACAGCTGGTGCACGAAATCAAAGGAAGTCTCAAGGTTTTGCTCGCCTGAGGTAGAGTATCTCATGATAAGCTGTAGACCTCACTATTTACCAAGAGAGTTTACATCTATATTTTTTGTAGCTGTCTATATACCACCGCAGACTGATACGGACACTAAGACTGCACTCAATGAGCTGTATACGGCCATAAGCAAACAGGAAAACGCACATCCAGAGGCGGCGCTCCTAGTGGCCAGGGACTTTAATGCAGGGAAACTTAAATCAGTTTTACCTAATTTCTATCAGCATGTTAAATGTGCAACCAGAGGGGAAAAAACTCTAGACCACCTTTACTCCACACATAGAGATGCGTACAAAGCTCTCCCTCGTCCTCCATTTGGAAAATCTGACCACAATTCTATCCTCTTGATTCCTGCTTTCAAGCAAAAACTAAATTAGGAAGCACCAGTGACTCGGTCAATAAAAAAGTGGTCAGATGAAGCAGATGCTAAGCTACACGACTGTTTTGCTAGCACAGACGGGAATATGTACCGAGATTCCTCCGATGGCATTGAGGAGTACACCACATCAGTCATTGGCTTCATCAATAAGTGCATCGATGACGTCGTCCCCACAGTGACCGTACGTACATACCCCAATCAGAAGCCATGGATTACAGGCAACATCCGCACTAAGCTAAAGGCTAGAGCTGCCGCTTTCAAGGAGCGGGACTCTAACCCGGAAGCTTATAAGAAATCCCACTATGCTTTCCGATGAACCATCAAACAGGTAAATCGTCAATACAGGACTAAGATTGAATCGTACTACACCGGCTCCGACACTCGTCGGATGTGGAAGGGCTTGCAAACTATTACAGACTACAAAGGGAAGCACAGCCCAGAGTTGCCAAGTGACACAAACCTACCAGACGAGCTAAATTACTTCTATGCTCGCTTCGAGGCAAGTAACACTGAAACATGCATGAGAGCACCAGCTGTTCCAGACGACTGTGTGATCACGCTCTCCGTAGCCGATGTGAGTAAGACCTTTAAACAGGTCAACATTCACAAGGCCGCAGGGCCAGACGGATTACCAGGACATGTACTCCGATCATGCGCTGACCAACTGGATAGTGTCTTCACTGACATTTTCAACCTCTCCCTGTCTGAATCTGTTATACCAACATGTTTCAAGCAGACCACCATAGTCCCTGTGCCCAAGAACACTAAGGTAACCTGCCTAAACGACTACCGACCCGTAGCATTCATGTCAGTAGCCATGAAGTGCTTTGAAAGGCTGGTCATGGCTCACATCAACACCATTATCCCAGAAACCCTAGACCCATTCCAATTTGCATACCGCCCCAACAGATCCACAGATGATGCAATCTCTATTGCACTCCACACTGCCCTTTCCCACCTGGACAAAAGGAACACCTATGTGAGAATGCTATTCATTGACTACAGACTACAGCTCAACACCATAGTGCCCTCAAAGCTCATCACTAAGCTAAGGACCCTGGGACTAAACACCTTCCTCTGCAACAGGTTCATGGACTTCCTGACGGGCCGACCTCCAGGTGGTAAGGGTAGGGAATAACACATCCGCACGCTGATCCTAAACACGGGGGCCCCTCAGGAGTGCGTGCTCAGTCCCCTCCTGTACTCCCTGTTCACTCATGACTGCATGGCCAGGCACGACTCCAACACCATCATCAACTTTGCCGATGACACAATAGTGGTAGGCCTGATCACCGACAACGATGAGACAGCCTATAGGGAGGAGGTCAGACAACAACAACAACCTCTCCCTCAACGTGATCAAGACAAAGGAGATGAATGTGGACTTCAGGAAAAGGAGGACCGAGCACACCCCCATTCTCATCGACGGGGCTGTAGTGGAGCAGGTTGAGAGCTTCAAGTTCCTTGGTGTCCACATCACTAACAAACTATCATGGTCCATACACACTAAGGCAGTCGTGAAGAGGGCACGACAAAACCTATTTCCCCTCAGAAGACTGAAACGTTTTGGCATGGGTTCTCAGATCCTCAAAAGGTTCTATAGCTGCACCATCGAGAGTATCCTGACTGGTTGCATCACTGCCTGGTATGGCAACTGCTCGGCCTCCGACCGCAAGACACTACAGAGGGTAGTACGTACGGCCCAGTACATCACTGGGGCCAAGCTTCCTGCCATCCAGGACCTCTATACCAGGCAGTGTCAGAGGAAGGCCCTAGAAATTGTCAAAGACTCCAGCCACCCTAGTCATAGACTGTTCTCGGCAAGCGGTACCGGAGTGCCAAGTCGAGGTCCAAATAGCTTCTTAACAGCTTCTACCCTCAAGCCATAAGACTCCTGAACAGCTAATCCAAGGGCTACCCAGACTGCTCTTTTACGATGCTGCTACTCTGTTTATAATCTATGCATAGTAACTTTAACTCTACCTACATGTGCATATTACCTCAATTACCTCGACTAACCGGTTCCCCCGCACATTGACTCTGTACCGGTACCCCCTGTATATAGCCTCACTTTTTATTTTACTGATGCTGTTTAATTATTTGTTCATTTTATTTTCTGTTTTCTACTTATCTATTTTTTACTTTAAAAAATTTGTTTTTTTTTACTTAAAGCATCGTTGGTTAAGGGCTTGTAAGTAAGCATTTCACTGTAAGGTGTACACCTGTTGTATTCGGTGCATGTGACAAATATAATTTGATTTGATTTGATCATTTAAGACATTCTTCAGATTCCTGCCTCCGTGTTTCTCATTCTCTTGTGGATGTTCCTGACAAACACGTTATCTGATGTACAAAGTGTCCTCTCTCTTTTTCCTTAGGTGGTGGTGGCCACTAACATTGCAGAGACCTCTCTAACCATCGATGGGATCATATACGTCATAGATCCAGGCTTCTGCAAGCAGAAGAGCTATAACGCCCGCACTGGGATGGAGTCTCTGATTGTCACGCCTTGCTCACGGGTAACACGCTAGCTTTGGTTTTCAAACGAGACATTTCATGGTCATTGTCCTTGAAAGTATCATTCATGTGACTCTTTTCGGGGTTATTGTACCGTGGTTGTGGAAGATGCCGCTTGCCAGTATTTCAAACACCTGTTTCTTTGACTGTCTTTTTGTAGATTTTGTTTTTAGTTCTCTGGACAACATTCTGACCATTTTGCTGACTCCATCTGTGTTTTGATCCACCACAGGCCTCAGCCAATCAGCGAGCAGGTCGTGCAGGCAGAGTGGCTGCTGGGAAGTGTTTCCGTCTCTACACTGCGTGGGCGTTTAAACACGAGATGGAGGAGTCCACCGTGCCCGAGATCCAGCGAACCAACCTGGGCAACGTAGTGCTACTGCTCAAGAGCTTGGGTATGGAACAAATGCTTTACGTAACAAAATCATGTTACAGTGATAAGTCAGAAAACAACATGTTTTAAAAAGAACAGAAGTCCTCTTGAAGTAATCTATTTAAGTGTAGTCTGTAGTTCACTATTATGAGTTTGACTTACTTGACTTATTAGTTTGAGCTCCTAGTGGAGCAAAGGGCCTGGGCCTCATTATGAGTGTCTTAAACCCACGTGTCGATTTGTTTTACATTAGAGTGGCATATATTTTTCCCTGACAGGAATTAATGACCTTATCCACTTTGACTTCATGGACCCGCCCCCTCACGAGACCCTGGTGCTAGCTCTGGAGCAGCTGTACGCACTGGGTGCACTCAACCACCTCGGAGAGCTCACCAAGGTAACTAACGCCTGACTGTCTATCAAAACAACGGCAACATTCCAATACTTTTATATCGTATTGTCACCGTTCCCTCCTCCCTTCCTTGTTAAATCAGTTGAATAAGAAAAAGGCTTCTACGGCTATCCCATCTCAATTTAATGTTGGAAATAAGACCTATAGCGATCCTGATGTTATCTCATGTGAATCTAATAACTTTTTGGTGAATGTGGGTTCCTCTCTGTCAATGAAAGTCCAAAACATTTCAAGGAAATCCCTTGGATTACGTTAAGGAACATTTCCTTTCTCTGCTTTAGTTTGATCCACCTGATGTAATGGAGGTGATTGGTAACTTAAAGAAATCAGCAGCAAGTAATGATGAGGTGCCTTTTTGGTGAAATCAGTGTCTTCCTCCATTATTGAGCCTCTAACGTATATCTTACTTCACCAAATCAATGCAAACTGGTATTGTTCCTAAAGATTTGAAAATTGCCAAAGTTGTCCCCCTCTATAAGATCCAAGATCTTTTACAAATTATTGCACAATATCTGTACTACCATGTTTTTCTGAAATCCTAGAGGAACTGGTGTATAAAAGAATGTTGAATGTTAAACCAACACTGTATTCTATATGAGCACCAATATGTTTTTTGTAAAAAAAACTACTTGATTTGGCTCTTTTATAACTTGAGGATAAAATATTTACAGCCCTGAAGAACAATGAATACGCTCTTAGCATCTTTCTAGATTTATCCAAAGCCTTTGACACAGTTGATCATGACATATTACTTGCTAAATTGTTTTCATGATTATACATGTGGCTATATAATTCTGTATATGATAGAGAACAAGTTGTATATGCAAATGGTTGTGCATCTACCAAGATATCCTGTGGCATTCCACAGGGTTTGATCCTTGGACCTTTGTTATTCCTAATCTATATCATTGACCTTGCTGCTGTGTCTTCTACTGTACTTCCCATTCTTTTTGCTGAGGATACCAACTTGATTTTATCAGACAAGAATTTTGATTCAATAATCAACGAAGCCAACTCAAGCATGGGCAAGTTTTCTGAATTTCCAGATAAACAAATTATCTTTAAATGATAAAAATGAATAATAAATATTTTTTTAAAGAACCAGAATCTCAATTGGTGGGAATGAAATGGACCAGGTTTCATCTACTATATTCCTAGGTGTTCTAGTTGATGAAAAGTTGTCCTGGGAAAATCATATTCACTTTGTGTGCAGCAAAGTGGTGAAGTCCTTTGGTGTCATCAGAAAGATAAGTGATTTGGGTCATCAGGCTTGCTTCCTAACACTATACTATAGCTTCATTTACCCGTATCTCATTTACTTAAATTATCATTTACTTCAGCATTAATATACTCAAATGATGCATCTTCATCTACAAATATACATACTTCCCAGACAACTTACCTAAACCCTTCAATGGTTTTAAAATTTTTATTTAACCTTTTATTTAACTAGGCAAGTCAGTTAAGAACAAATTCTTATTTACAATGACGGCCTACCCCGGCAAAACCCCGGACAACGCTGGGCCAATTGTGCACCGCCCTATTGAACTCTCAATCACGGCCGGATATGATTCAGCCTGGATTCGAACCAGGGACTGTAGGGACTGCCAAGGACTGCCTTTTGCACTGAGTTGCAGTGCCTTAGACTGCTGCGCCACTCGGGAGCCCAAGTTAATTCAAGTTAATTCACAAATCACTGCGATAACCTTTACCCTCCCACTGCCGCACCGTACATAGTCAATTCTCTAGCCGGTACAGAGGTTCCATACTCTGGAATTCCTATCTTCACATTGCCAAAACATCATCATCCCTCAATAACTTCAAGCGTAGATTAGGGGTCAGCCCTATGAACCAAACTACCCAGTAGTCTCCTCCATGTAGCCTAACCCCCACTCTCTCACACACACACACACACACACACACACACACACACACACACACACACACACACACACACACACACACACACACACACACACACACACACACACACACACACACACACAATCAAACAGGTTTTTTCTTGTATACTGAGTATATCATGTACAGTTATAATTAGTATGCTTTGTTTAACTGATTGCAAAACTTTTTTTGTACTTATATTTGTGTATTGGTTTTTGTGATGTGGTTTTTATCTGTACTGTTTTGTCTTTCCATTTATTCTTTGGTGCAAATAAATCTAACCTAAAAAGTGAAAATGACCTCTGGGAATTAAGGAAGGCTATATAATAGGGCAAATAGATTCCATCACCATTAGACAGGTGAATGAACATATTGCCTTCTAATACCTTAGAAAGGTGACTATTTGATGTGAAAGGTCATGTAATGAGTGTTGTGTTCCAGTTGGGCCGCAGGATGGCTGAGCTGCCGGTGGACCCTATGCTGAGCAAGATGATCCTGGCCTCAGAACAGTGAGTCTCTATGGCAATCCTGGCCTCAGAACAGTGAGTCTCTATGGCAATCCTGGCCTCAGAACAGTGAGCCTCTATGGCAATCCTGGCCTCAGAACAGTGAGCCTCTATGGCAATCCTGGCCTCAGAACAGTGAGTCTCTATGGCAATCCTGGCCTCAGAACAGTGAGTCTCTATGGCAATCCTGGCCTCAGAACAGTGAGTCTCTATGGCAATCCTGGCCTCAGAACAGTGAGCCTCTATGGCAATCCTGGCCTCAGAACAGTGAGTCTCTATGGCAATCCTGGCCTCAGAACAGTGAGCCTCTATGGCAATCCTGGCCTCAGAACAGTGAGTCTCTATGGCAATCCTGGTACTCGCCTGGAATAAATGATCATCTTGGAATTCATTATTCTTATTGTTCTGTTACCTTGCTCATCTTTCCCCTTTCTCTCTCTTTCCCCCTCTCACTCAATACTATTGAGTGCCAATTATTCAACAGGACATGAAATACCTTTTATGTTTTTCACTGAACATTCCCATCTTCCTCTGTCTCTCTAGGTATAAGTGTTCTGAGGAGGTGTTGACCATCGCTGCTATGCTGTCTGTGAACAACTCCATCTTCTACCGGCCCAAAGACAAGGTGGTTCACGCTGACAACGCCAGGCAGAACTTTGTGGTCCCCGGAGGAGACCATATGGTGCTGCTCAACGTCTACACACAGGTCAGGAGGATTGGGTTTGATAGTTAGGATAAAGATGTGATACTACCCCACTTTGTTGTTTTCACTTGTTTCATATAAGGTTTCAGGGTAGCAGTTTTGGGTCATATTCATTTGGCACCAACTGTATAATTTTTTTAAATGGACTGAAACATGGAGGGACTACCTGAACGTGTCCAATAAGAACTGCATTTTCGTTTTTCTGTTGCCAACCATTTTACCATGGTAATGCCCTAATGCAGGGGAAGGCATCTAGTTTCAGCAGCGGGCTGATTTTTGTCAGAGCAGCGGGTCGGGGGGCTGGAACATAATTATTTGTACACTGCAAATTGAAAACAAGTAAGCCCAAAAAGAGGTTGTATTTGAAAATAATAATTTCATACCTTAATTACATTGAGGCACGATCACATGACTCCTTTTTTTAAATTATTTGTGGGAATACTTGGGAACAGATTTTCTATATTTAACTCATTTTTTGCTGAATCCCTGGTGATTTTAGTATTTTTTTACCAAAAACTAAAATCCTAAAAAAACGTTAAATATTTGGGGGCTTAAAAGCCCCCCCTGTTTTGTCCTGATTTGGAGCAAAACTCAAAGTTCTATGTCAGGGTTTCCCAAACTTGGTCCTCGGGACCCCAAGGTTTTTGACCAAGCACTACACAGCTGATTCAAATAATCAACTAATCATCAAGCTTTGATCATTTGAATGAGCTGTGTAGCGTTAGGGCAAAAAACAAAACGTGTTTGGGAAACGCTGTTCTATGTTTTGTTTTCAGTCTGTGATATTGACTGCTTCATTTGTCCCTCAGTGGCTGGAGAGTGGCTACTCCACCCAGTGGTGCTATGAGAACTTCATCCAGTTCCGCTCCATGAAGCGGGCGCGGGATGTCAGGGAGCAGCTGGAGGGCCTGATGGACAGGATCGAGGTGGAGGTGTGCAGCTCAGGCGGCGACATTGTGCCCATCCGCAAGGTCGGTGTGACTGTGAACGCACATTAACCTCATGACAATGAACACACTATAAAATCGCTTCATCTTGTAAACCATGTATTTTTTTTAAACACCCTCCTAGAGCGTAGACCAGTGTTACCCAACCCCAGTCCTCGGGTACCCCCCCCCCCCCCCCCCCAAACAGCACACCTGATTCAACTTGTCAACTAAACATCAAGCCCTCCATGTTGAATCAGGTGTTTTTGTCTGGTGCTACAACTAAAAGTGTGCTGTTGGGGGTACTGGAGGACCGGAGCTGGGAAACACTGGCCTAGACCACTTTGTTCCACTTCTAATTTGCTGTGTTACCTGACACCAAGCTCTTTGTTACATGTGTAGCCAATGTGTGAATATGCTTCACCCTACATCTGTGTGCATGCCCCTTTAAACCAGTGACTGTGCAAATTTAGAAAGCACTGCTCTAGCAGTAGTATTCAATGGAGATACAAGCGTATCACTTCACACCAGATCTGAGGGATTGAATGGACCCCTTTATAGGTGATGGGATTAGTTTTTGTCTGCTCATGAAAACAGTTCTTAAATCATGCCGGTTGTTAAACCGGCCACTCAGTTGGAGAGGCAGGTTGAGTTCACTTAATATGCATCTGAATGGACACTCTGCTTTCCCAATTCCCATCATCATAGTCCATCCTCCAGTGAAACTGCTACACAAGGTCTCCCCAAAAGGCAGTCTGTGGGTGATTTTATTTGGAAACCCAAGTCATTAAAAAAATAAAATATATATATATATATTGTTTTAAATAATTTTGAAAAGACTATTAAATCACCAGGAAATCATTTCAAAGTGATTTTAATTTTGGAAATATGTTCCCAAGTATTCCCACGTATAGATTGTATGAAATCAAGGTTTGAAAGGACTCTGTTTTTGTCAATACTAAATCTGTTTGGGATTTTTGCCATCAATTGTCAGTGTACAAATGATTTATTTAATAACAAATGATTTATTACAAATGATTTATTTTTAACTATGTTTCGCCATCCGCTCAAAGAAAAATTGGCCCACGGCTGAATGTAATTGGGGACCCCTGTGCTAACCCCTTTCCCCATCTCAGTAACAACATCACCACTCACTCTCTCACAGCGTGCACACATACATTCACTCACACTTTGTCTCTCTCACTGACACTTCATTTCAAAATATGTATTTTGACCTCAAATGGACAACCATGTAAAATAAAGGTGAAATAAATAGAAATGATCTCTCTCAGGCAGTGACGGCGGGGTATTTCTACCACACGGCGCGGCTCAGCAAGGGGGGCTACAAGACGGTGAAGCACCAGCAGACAGTCTACGTCCACCCCAACAGCTCCCTGTTCGAGGAGCAGCCCCGTTGGCTCATCTACCACGAGCTGGTCTTCACCACCAAGGAGTTCATGAGACAGGTCTTTCATCAGTACTAGTAGGCTTGTGGTCATGTTTGTGTGTATGCTTCTCCGTGTGAGGAAGATCTGGAGTCAGATGGAATCAATCCACCACCGTGAAGGACAAAGTAAAACTTTAGGGGAGAGTTGTTGCTGTATTGCCACTGTTGTTATTATTATTAGTAGTATTAGTATTATTATAATTATTATATCAAGTGACTCCAGGTAGCATTGTCTTTGTATACAGTATTATATACAATGCCTTCAAAAAGTATTCAGACCCCTTGACTTTTTCCACATTTTGTTAACGTTACAGCCTTATTCTAAAATGGATTAAATAAATACAAATTCTCAGAAATGTTCACACAATACCCCATAATGACAAAGCAAGAACAGGTTTTTAGAAATTAAAAAAAAATAAACAACAGAAATACCTTATTTACATAAGTATTCAGATCCTTTGCTATGAGACTCGAAATTGAGCTTGGATGCATCCTGTTTCCATTGATCATCCTTGAGATGTTTCTCCAACTTAATTGGAGTCCACCTGTGGTAAATTCAATTGATTGGACATGATTTGGAAAGGCTCACACCTGTCTATTTAAGGTCCCACAGTTGACAGTGCATGTCAGAGCAAAAACCAAGCCCTGAGGTCGAAGGAATTTTCCGTAGAACTCCGAGACAGGATTGTGTCGAGGCACAGATCTGGGGAAGGGTATCAAAAAAGGTCTGCAGCATTGAAGGTCCCCAAGAACACAGTGGCCTCCATCATTCTTAAATGGAAGAAGTTTGGAACCACCAAGACTCTTCCTAGAGCTGGCCGCCCAGCCAAACTGAGCCATCGGGGGAAAAGGGCCTTGGTCAGGGAGGTGACCAAGAACCCGATGGTCACTCTGACAGAGTTCCTCTGTGGAGATGGGAGAACCTTCCTGAATGACAACCATCTGCAGCACTCTACCAATCAGGCCTTTTTGGTACAGTGGCCAGACGGAAGCCACTCCTCAGTAAAAGGCACGACAGCCCTCTTGGAGTTTGCCAAAAGGCACCTAAAGACTCTGACCATGAGAAACAAGATCCTCTGGTCTGAGGAAACCAAGATTGAACTCTTTGGCCTGAATGCCAAGCGTCAAGTCTGGAGGAAACCTGGCACCATCCCTATGGTAAAACATGGTGGTGGCAGCATCATGCTGTGATGTTTTTCAGCGGCAGGGACAGGGAGGCTAGTCGGGATCGAGGCAAAGATGAAAGGAGAAAAGTACAGAGAGATCCTTGATGAAAACCTACTCCAGAGTGCTCAGGACCTCACACTGGGATGAAGGTTCATCTTCCAACAGGACAACGACCCTAAGCACACAGCCAAGACAGTGCAGGAGTGGCTTCAGGACAAGTCTCTGAATGTCCTTGACTGGCCCAACCAGTGCCCGGACTTGAACCTGATCGAACATCTCTGGAAAGACTTGTATATAACTGTGCAGCAACGCTCCCCATCCAACCTGGAGGATCTGCAGAGATGAATATAAGAAACTCACCAAATACAGGTGTGCCAAGCTTGTAGCATCATACCCAAGAAGACTCAATGATGCAATCGCTGCCAAAGGTGCTTCAACAAAGTACTGAGTAAAGTGTCTGAATACTTACACTACCGTTTAAAAGTTTGGGGTCACATAGAAATGTCTTTGTTTTTTAAAGAAAAGCAAAACATATTTGTCCATTTTTAAAATAACATCAAATTAATCAGAAATACAGTGTAGACATTGTTAATGTTGTAAATTACTATTGTAGCTGGAAACGGCAGATTTTTCTTTTAATAGAATATCTACATAGGCGTACAGAGGCTCATTATCAGCAACCATCACTCCTGTGTTACAATGGCACGTTGTTAGCTAATCCAAGTTTATCATTTTAAAAGGCTAATTGATCATTAGCAAACCCTTTTGCAATTAAGCTGAAAACTGTTGTGCTGATTAAAGAAGCAATACAACTGGCCTTCTTTAGACTAGTTGAGTATCTGGAGCATCAGCATTTGTGGGTTCGATTACAGGCTCAAAATGGCCAGAAACCAATAACTTTCTTCTGAAACTCGTCAGTCTATTCTTGTTCTGAGAAATTAAGGCTATTGGGAGAAATTGCCAAGAAACTGTAGATCTCGTACAACGCTGTGTTCTACTCCCTTCACAGAACAGCGCAAACTGGCTCTAACCAGAATAGAAAGAGGAGTGGGAGGCCCCGGTGCACAACTGAGCAAGAGAACAAGTACATTAGTTTGTCTAGTTTGAGAAACAGACACCTCACAAGTCCTCAACTGGCAGCTTCATTAAATAGTACCCGCAAAACACCAGTCTCAACGTCAACAGTGAAGAGGCGACTCCGGGATGCTGGGCTTCAAGGCAGAGTTCCTCTATCCAGTATCTGTGTTCTTTAACCCGTGTAATCTTTTATTTTTATTGGCCAGTCTGAGATATGGCTTTCTCTTTGCAACTCTGCCTAGAAGGCCGGCATTCTGGAGTCGCCTCTTCACTGTTGAAGTTGAGACTGGTGTTTTGCGGGTACTATTTAATGAAACTGCCAGTTGAGGACTTGTGAGGCATCTGTTTCACAAACTAGACACTCTAATGTACTTGTTCTCTTGCTCAGCTGTGCACCCGGGCCTCCCACTCCTCTTTCTATTCTGGTTAGAGCCAGTTTGCGCTGTTCTATGAAGGGAGTAGTAAACCATTTTTATTCAGTACCAATCAAAGGTTTGGACACCTGCTCATTCAAGGGTTTTTCTTTATTTTTACTATTTTTTTTACATTGTAGAATAATAATGAAGACATCAAAACTATGGAATAACACATATGGAATCATGTAGTAACCAAACAAGTGTTGAACAAATCAAAATATATTTTAGATATTTGAAAGTTTCCACTCTTTCCGTTGATGACAGCTTTGCACATTCTTGGCATTCTCTCACCCAGCTTCACCTGGAATGCTTTTCGAACAGTCTTGAAGGAGTTCCCACATATGCTCAGCACTTTTTGTCTGCTTTTCATTCACTCTGCGGTCCAACTCATCTCAAACCATCTCAATTGGGTCGAGGTCAGGTGATTGTGGAGACCAGGTCATCTGATGCAGCACTCCATCACTCTCCTTCTTGGTAAAATAGCCCTTACACAGCCTGGAGGTGTGTTGGGTCATTGTCTTGTTGAAAAACAAATGATAGTCCCACTAAGCGCTAACCAGATGTGATGGCGTATCGCTGCAGAATGCTATGGTATCCATGCTGGTTAATTGTGCCTTGAATTTTTTTAAATAAATCACCAGCAAAGCACCACCACACCACCACCTCCATGCTTTACGGTGGGAACCACACATGCAGAGATCATCCGTTCAACCTCTGCATCTCACAAAGACATGGCGGTTGGAACCAAAAAGCTCAAATTTGGACTCATCAAACCTAAGGACAGATTTCCACCGGTCTAATGTCCATTGCTCGTGTTTCCTTGCCCAAGCAAGTCTCTTCTTCTTATTGGTGTCCTTTAGTAGTGGTTTCTTTGCAGCAATTCGCCATGAAGGCCTGATTCACGCAGTCTCCTCTGAACAGTTGATGTTGAGATGTGTCTGTTACTTGAACTCTGTGAAGCATTTATTTGGGCTGAAATTTCTGAGGCTGGTAACTTTAATGAACTTATCCTCTGCAGCAGAGGTAACTCTGGGTCTTCCTTTCCTGTGGCGGTCCTCATGAGAGCCAGTTTCATCATAGCGCTTGATTGTTTTTGCGGCTGCACTTGAAGAAACTTTCAAAGTTCTTGATATAATGTTATGTCTTAAAGTAATGATGGACGGTCGTTTTTCTTTGCTTATTTGAGCTGTTCTTTCCATAACATGAACTTGGTCTTTTACCAAATAGGGTTATATTCTGTATACCACACCTACCTTGTCACAACACAACTGATTGGCTCAAACGCATTCAGAAGGAAAGAAATCCCACAAATTAACTTTTAACAAGGCACACCTGTTAATTGAAATGCATTCCAGGTGACTACCTCATGAAGCTGGTTGAGAGAATGCCAAGCGTGTGCAAACATGTCATCAAGGCAAAGGGTGGCTACTTTGAAGAATCCCAAATATTAAATATATTTTGATTTGTTTAACACTTATTTTGGTTACTACATGATTCCATATGTTATTTCATAGTTTTTATGTCTTCAATATTCTACAATGAAGAAAATAGTTTAAAAAAATCAGGAAAATCTCTGGAATGAGGTGTGTCCAAACTTTTGACTGGTACTGTAAATTAGCAAAAAGTTCTAAACTTGGTTTTGTTTTATCATTGTGGTGTATTGTGTGTAGATTGAGGGTAAAAAAACATGTTAATACATTTTAGAATAAGGCTGTAACGTAACACAATGTGGAAAAAGTCAAGGGTTCTGAATACTTTCCGAAGGCACTGGGACAGAATGGGTTGGCAGACTGAATACGATTGAAGGGGCTGTGCTGTTATTCTTACATTACTTTGAATTAATGTTAATATATTTTCCCCCTTTATTTTAACTTCTTTCTCTGCCTCTCAAGGTGATTGAGATAGACAGCAGCTGGCTGCTGGAGGTGGCTCCCCACTACTACAAGAACAAGGAGCTGGAGGACAGCAGCAGTAAGAAGATGCCTCGCAAACAGGGCAAGGCCAAGGAAGAGCTGGGCTAAGGACAGGAACTAGAAAAGACTCAGATATGTTCTCCTCTCAGAGATAAGACAGCTAAGCAGGGCTGCCATAAGGAACTGAGATTAAAAAAACTTTGGGGCCCTTGAGCCAAAAAAAAAAAGGTACTGGATAAAAACTTGCATGGTTATGGGCTCATTTATCATAAACCACCTATCGGAGCTAGACGAGCTTGATGATAAGGAAATGTTATGCACTTGGACTGTCAGTTTCCTGTGTCTGGTATGATGCAGGGTCCGGGGTGAAGTTTCCCCGAAGTACAGATCTAGGATCAGCTTCCCCTCCCCATGTCCTAACCATTGGGGGGGGGGGTATATGCAAAACCGACCCAATATCAGCGTCTAGGTGTAACTTCACCCTACTCCATGATGCAGAAACGAGCTGCAAGACAGATGAAAACAAATGACTACTCCAAATGACAGGGCTACTGCTTTGTATGTAATGGCCAATGACTACCAGAGAGTTTGCATATTTACTTTCCCTAAATAGTTCACATTTTTTGCCCAATGTCTGGGTGTTGTTGGGGTTGTAAATGTACGTTCTTGTCCCAATTACACCTAACAGACGGACAGCCAACAATGCTGTGTGTGTTTGACTCCAGTATGGTTCCACTATCTCCTCTTTCATTTTCTATTGGAATAAACTTTTTACATGCACTTGCTTTGTCCTGTGACTAGCTTAGGCGCTAAGTCTTTTTTTCTTTGTTAACATGGGAATCTCTGACAGGTTACATAGTTGCTAACACAAACATTTGTCAATGCCTGTCTTCATTAACCGTATGATAGCCCATACATAGAATTAGCTACTTCTGGTCTTTGATTTCCCTGTATGAGGAAGTTCAGAGTCTCAGGGCTATATTTAGGTTGCTGCTTTGCTTGTTTGAATGGCACAGGATAATGTTTTTTTTACCAGTATCATGTAAATCCTGGGATCAGGGTTTGTTAGTTGAAGTGTGTGTTTTATGGGTTGTTAGGATTTTCTGGGATCAGCCAATAGATACAACAAATACTATTCAGTTCCAGTATGTGCATTTCAAACAACTGAAGCGTGATGGGATCTCAGGATGATGTGCACATCATTAGTTTGACTATAGTGGCTTCAAGACTGTTTTCAACTGAATGTAATTAGCAAGTAATTCAACACCAATAATCTGGCTGATGTTCATTGGACTTTTAAAGCTAATGTTGTAGACACCGCAGAAGATTCCTCTGCTGCTGTTAGTGGGTTGTTTGTATTTTCTGTTAAGTTTGCTAAATGAAATGAGAAATCAAGATTACATGCACTTCTATGGCTGATTTTTCAACCCTTTCAACATTAGTTTACCTAAAAGGGCTTTGTGAATGAAATGATTTGCGCATTTTTAGTTCTGGGTGAGGTTCATTGGACCTCAATGTTGTCATATAAACCACATAATGGTGTTGCTGAATCATTGCAGATAGCCTTGAGTGCTTTTGGGTGGATCCTGTTTATCTTGTCATTATGGTAAACCTGCATGTGAAGCTTTAGTCTGATGCCACAAAAACACTTTAGGTATGACAAGTAAGCATCATGACATGAGCTGCAGTGGAGTGGACAGTTAGGTGCACTGCTTCAAGAGTCTAGTGGAGTTTTCCATGAAGCCGAACACTTTCCTGACCCCACAGCAGACAAGGAAACGAACACATTCCACATTCTAGTCTGTAGAATGTCAAAACGTTCATTTGGAATGTGAGATTTAAAGTTAGATGATAAACAACTGTAGTGGCCATTGGAAATAAATGAGCATTAAGGACATGTTAATACAGTTTATGCAAAGATTGACATGTCGTGAAAACTTCAGATGTTTACACACGCAGACATGGAAAACACTATCTGGCAGCGGTACCCAGACTACCCACATTACAGTTCTACAGGTTCCAGAAACTATGTACAAATACACACAATGAGATGCATTAACATCATGCGATAACAGTATTGATTTTACCCTCACATTCCAGAGATGCACACAAACTTCAGGCAGTGGTTTAAATGCCAAATAAACTGGTCCGACTGGTCAGACGAGGGGGAGTGAGAGGTCCGAGATGGAAAAGGGAGGGATGAGGGAGGAATATAAAGAGGAAATACCGTACACAGATTTACAGATCGAGAGAGGAGGGAAAGGAGAGAAATAAACAGCTAAGAGAAGAGGGGGAAGACTGGAGGAGTAAGGTCCACTTGGCATATTATTGTCTCAATGGAGATGCAAGGGACTCACTGAATGGGATATTCTCCACTGGGAAAGTACTCTATGAAGGACCATCTCTGACGGACTGGTACATGTCAGCTACCGCCACAGGTAAGTGTTCATGATCATGATGAACTTGTCATTGAGAGAACTCAATGTAGCATACTCTCCCATACTCTTGCGTATCACTATTTGCTAATAGTTTGCAATGTTGTTGATGACTGTTACAACTAATGCAACTTTTGTTGAGTAACTGATACAAAATCCCATAGTGACTTACTCTACTAGATAATGTGTTAAAGTATGTGAATTTAGCATTTCAGTAGCTCAGCATTTTCAGCTCTACCGTTCAGAACACCAAGACTGTTTGAACATGTTCCTGGTCAATAAGTTCAAATGTAATTTACATTTTACACAGTCATACAGACCATTGGCTATGTCTTGTTTGTCAATGGCTCATCCATATCCACAAATGAGCAGAGGGCATGGAACCTAGCATGACAACTCAAAAATAGTTTTGGCTTGTTGTGTAAATGGATTTCTAGTCAATAGATTATATGGCAAGTAATGAGTTACAGTATATTCATAGACTAAACTATATTTCCCTGTCTTTACCTATTTGAGATAAACAAGAGGTACTTTTTGTTGCGTCATCGCTAGAAATGCACTCCCTATGCTCTTTATGTTGCCTGAACTAAATTAGCTCTCTATGACAAACCAATTGCCTTATCTCACTGACAATCACATTCCTTCACAGCTCCTCTGGAGAGACGTGAAAAACCAGAACTTCACGTCACTCTCCATCTGACTCCAGCCATCACAGCTACTTCTATCACAGTACCTCTGCCTGACTCTGTCCACCATGAGTGACGACAGGAAAAGACAGGGTGCCGATGGAGGCTGCGGTGCCAAAGAGCCGCCCAACGTCAAACCCAAACCTGACAGCAAAGGCAGCATCGGGAAGGAGAAAAAGGAGAAATCCACTAAGGTGCGTAGGTCCATGAGCACTGACTCCGAGAAAGGAGGGGGATCTGGGAGAAGGAGGGAGAGAAAGAGAGACAAAGGGTCGAGGAGGGAGCGTGGTAGAAGCGAGGAGAACAGGAGGCAAGACAGGGATGGAGATGACAGCAACCGGAAGGAGTCTGACCCCCACGAAAATGACATGGAGGACACTGAGTGCGTGGTTTGCTTCTGCGAATACGACAACGTCTTTAAAACCCCCAAGCTGCTCTCCTGCGGGCACACCTTCTGTCTGGAGTGCCTGGCCCGGATCAACGTGACCTCCTTAGAGCTCAAGTCTCTTTCCTGCCCTGTGTGTCGAGAGCTCACCAACCTGCCCCATGGCCGCAACCTGCCCCAGCTGGGCAACAACCAGGACATCTTCCGCAAACTCCCTCCAGAGATGCAGAGGGCGCTGTCCGTGCGCTTCAAGCGCAGCAAGGGCAAGCTGGTCCTCAAGAAGCGCCCTCCTGGTACTACTAGCCTGGCCAAGTCCAGCCTCACCCTGCCCACTCTCAAGAACCAGGACCGGCAGGCCTCCAGCGACCTCCAGCTGGGCACAATGGACCAGGGCCTTGCCACTGTCGTGGATGTGGGTCGCCCCCCTAGCAGGGTCAGAGGTCGCCTGCGCAGGATGTTCCGCTCAGACCAGTGCTACTACATCGTGATGGCGTCCATCATCACCATCACCGTGGCGCTGATGCTGATGGGCATCCTGGCCTTCATGGTCATGCCCAATGTGGTCCTCCACAACGGCAGCAAACCGCAGCACGGGAATTCCAGCCAAGGGAGTCAAATACCCTGAGGAAAAGAGGGGATGGTGGTGGGATGAATGGAAGTAAGACCAGAGGAGAGAATCACCCCGATGTTTTGAGAGGACAAAGATTGTCAGTGATCCTAGTATCTGCCATTTCATTTTCTTTACTAATACTCAGTTACGAAGAAAATGTGAATGAACTGAAAAGAAAGGTGACCCTGAAAGCACTAGAGCACACTCAACTGGTGTCAATACATAACAAGGACCATGTTGTCTATGAAGGACTGATGCACAAGAACTACTAATGGGAAAAGTGTATCAAGAGTTATTTTTTATCCACAATTTTGTCTTCCTTCCTGCAGTATACACATCATGAACATGGAACATTTACCCAAATGTGAACAGGACAGCTATTGCAGTGAAGTGAGAGTGGACAATTGATGTTGTCTGGGGAAATGTAATTCATTAAAAAGTTGTGTATTATGTAATTGCACTGAAGTCTGTCATGGAAAATTATTACAAATTAGAGATTATTTGATTACACTGAGCATTATCTTATTCTTTACATTGCAAAGTAAAAATGTTCAGCTCATGATTTTGTTTTACATTCATTGATGTCTAAATAATGTGTATTTACGTACAAAATATGAATATACATGCAGAGTTCAAATAAGAATAATACATTTGTAAAAAAAAATCTAAATAGCAGAGGTATCCTACCACCCTGAAAAAACAATTACATTTCCAATAGGCCATGTAACATGCTGTTGCCTTACAGTAAAACCAAATGTGCTGATTTGATTTCTGATTAGATCTTTATCTGGCGGAACGTTCCATGGCATGTGCACCTTCCTCTTTTAGTCCCATTAGAGAATAATTTTATTTTCGTTTTCTTTTCTTTTTCTTGAATATACTATTTCCTGACAGGTTCAGTGTGTGTGTGTACTGTTTTAACATTTTACTGAAAGCTATGAGTATACAAAACATTAAGAACACCAGCTCTTTCAATGACATAGACTGACCAGGTGAATACAGGTGAAATCTATGATCCCTTATTGATGTCACTTGTTAAATCCACTTCAATCAGTTTCGATAAGTGGAGGAGACGGGTTAAAGAAGGATTTTTAAGCCTTGAGACAATTGAGACATGGATTGTGTATGTGTGCCATTCAGAGGGCGAATGGGCAAGACAAACGATGTAAGTGCCTTTGAACTGGGTATGGTAGTAGGTGCCAGTCGCACCGGTTTGTGTCAAGAACTCCAATGCTGCTGGGTTTTTCACACTAAACAGTTTCCTGTGTGTATCAACAATGGTCCACCACCCAAAGGACAACCAGCCAACTTGACACAACTGTGGGATAAAATAGCATTTATCAGTCTTATAGAAAACATAGTGTATCTATGGCAACATCATCAATAGAAAAGCCATGGTTAGTTCCTTCATGTTAACAACATGTAATACTGGGGAAAGGTAATACTGAATACTTCCCTGTGTTAGGCATCTCTCTACAGTATGTGCATAGAATTACATTGTAATTACATAGCATTGATGTCTCTCTTTCTCTCTCTCTGTGTGTGTGTGTGTGTGTGTGTGTGTGTGTGTGTGTGTGTGTGTGTGTGTGTGTGTGTTTATAGGAGGGACATACAATAGGGCAAACTATTTCAGATTAGCTGTGTTTAAATCTTCCCAGAAAGATAACACAACAATCATTATTAATGTATTTTCAAATCTTTGAAATGATGTAAGCCGGAGAGAATGCTATAGGTGTTGTAAATTGTGACTTGATATAAATTGTTCATAGGCTATTCTATTCTAATCAATTTAAACCCGTTTTATGCAATCTATTTCAACGTTGTGCGGGGACCAAACCTCGTTCGCCAGCTTTTTTTTCGCTAAAAAGTTTGTAGCCTATGCATTTTCTGGACATTGACCCACTCTCGTTGACAAAGTATACTCACGACCCCGGCCCGGCCGGAGCTTCGGCTTGGGTGAACCAGACCCCGGTCCAGAAAGACCCTTGACGCAAACTGGATATTGGCCTAACCGTGCGAGTTGAATAACTATGTCGTCAAACATGGATATGTTTTCCTCTTGAATTACAGTGCTTGCATAAATTAATGGTAGATGTGTGACTGAATAGAATTAACATTGCGGACTGTCACCATAAGAATATCGACAACGATGACTTCTACCCCTTCTGCTTCTGCTTTGTTCGCTGTTCTACGGTGTCGTGGGAATATCCTAGCCAGGAATCAAGCAAACAAGAAGCGGCCTGCCACCTCGGGATACAACCTCGTATTTTGTTTGCGGAGCGGTATGCGACTCCGTGCGGCCAAAACGAACTCCCTCAATATGGAAGTCATTTTTTCAAGAACAACGACTTGAGTTTGGAAATTGAGTGTTTTTGGAATATAAACCTGAGTCGAACACCAAGACGAGAGATTATGAGTCGGTAAATTATACCTGTCAAGCAAAGATTTCGGAGCCAAGAATTTGTGTGCCAGGGGTCACGCACTCTTTGAATATGCCAAATGCCCAAAATGAAAAATGACACAATGTGAAATAATTAAAAAATGACATTACTCGTAGAAACTATGAGGAAAAAAATTGGGACAAAATCATAAACCTCCCCTGTCGTTTTGAATGTATCCATAACTTGGCACAATAAGGAAACAGAGGAAAATATGATCCCTGCTTTTATCCTAAATGGTTGGTCTACTCTGAAGAACAGATGCTTATTTTTCACCGTGTTTGTGTCTGAAATAATGCATGTGAAACTGGGAGTGTTCTGCCGGTCCAGGCCAAATGATGTAGGTGAAGCTGCCATGGAGGGACAGACCACGATCAGAGGAAAAAGCACCTCTGTCAAAAGTATTGCTCAACAGGTGAGTGAAGAACATTGAGATTTCATAGTTATGCCTCTGCCATAGCCTACTGTGCCTGAACCAATGAAAAGTGGTGTGCTATACCCAATGAAAACCATACCCCAATGTAATGACAAATATGTCCAAAACAATATGCTTCACAATGTAGCCTATTTTTGTTCCGTTTTGCAGGGTGAGTCATTGAATGGACAAAGTGGAAGTCCATTTGATTAACAGCCTTTGATTGACACCTCCCAGTCTCCTGAACAAAGGACCTCAGAGGGCAGTGCACACCCATACAGACACACATACACACACAAATATGCATAGGCGACTCTCCCAGGCCCCAAAGTGGAATGTACAATGTGAAAACACACTGTAGTGTACATGCTGTTTTAATATTTTCAAAGTGCTTTGTATGGGACTTCCAGAAAGGCGATGAACTGTAAGCACCTGACTTTGAGACACGCTGCATGATGACATGTTTTCTTATCAGTTGATAAGTCACTCAGTTGTTTTGACAAATGCGTTGCTGTATGAAAGCCAAAGATCTCTGTCAGCTCTGATGATTATTCGAAATAAACAAAAAATCTGACAGATTTTTTTCAATATTGTTCAGGAAATAATTATGCCATGAACTCCATCAAATCAATCTAACCCTCTTTTGATTTAACCTGATACTCTTAATTGTTTGTAGTCTTTTATTGATCCGCAGGTTTCAGTGTACACTGAGTATACTGAGTGTACAAAATACACCTTCCTAATATTGAGTTGCAACCCCTTTTGTCCTCAGAACAGCCTCAATTAGTCGGGGCATGGACTACAAGGTGTCAAAAGTGTTCCACGTGGATGCTGGTCCATGTTGACTCCAATGATTCGCACAGTTGGCTGGTTGTCCTTTGGGTGGTGGACCATTCTTGATACACACGATACACACGGGAAACTGTTGAGCGTGAAAAACCCAGCAGCATTGCAGTTCTTGACACACTCAAACCGGTGTGCCTGGCACCTACTACCATACCCTGTTCAAAGGCACTTAAATCTTTTGTCTTGCCCATTCACCCTCTGAATGGCACACATACACAATCCATGTCTGAATTGTCTCAAGGCTTAAACATCCTTCTTTAACCTGTCTCCTCCCCTTCATCTACACTGATTGAAGTGGATTTAACAAGTGACATCAATAAGGGATCATAGCTTTGACCTGGATATACCTCGTCAGTCTATGTAATGGAAAGACCAGGTTTTCAAAATGTTTTGTACACTCAGTGTATAATTTCACACCTTATGAAATACAAAATGTTCCATGTATTGTCACGGACACAAAGGAGTTAGGAATCTATTATCACATGACTAAAGGTGCAAACAAATGGGTGTGTGATAGACTATATAAGCCTATCCTGTTGCATAACTATGCCAGGTTGCCTTATAAGAATGAGATATAAGTTCAATGACAACTATCTTCTGTTAATTCTAGACAGGTGTCAACTGTGATTGTATAGTAACATTATATTTATCTTTATTGGCCTGAAGCCACATTTTTCCTTTTTGATGAATAACCAAGAATAATGCTATATTTTGTTATCTAGAATGTAATAGCCTATGCACGTTTAGATGATGATTTTTGCATTTGTAAACACGAAAAACTCCTGTAAAAATAAAGGATTATTTTTACCATGTAAGGCACTCATGAAATATGAAAATATCTGGAATATAAATATTTTGGGGAAAATAAATTAACATTAAGAACACGACAAAAAACCTTTCTCCAAAATATATGTATCTAAAATAGGCTTAAGACTAGTACACAGTGTGATACAGTTTGATGATTATGAATTATACTGTATTTGGTCAGCCCTATTTGGTACAGTTGGATAAATTCTCAAGGTGACGGTTAAGGCGGGGCTTCCGGTAAAAATTTGCTATCCGGAAGTCTGCAGTCTTGTGAAAACATATGGCAAGAAGGAATGAAGTTGGTTTAATAACAAACACAATCAAAATCAAAGTGTGACAACGATACATTATTTCCTCTTCACTTGCTTATTGATCCTGCATATTGTCATCGAAGAGGTTAGTGAAACGAAGGAAGAAATGGCTGCAGAGACCGAATGTGTTCTACGTTAGGAAGCTGGAGGTAAGTGCTAATTTCTGGGAACAAAATGTTCTGTCTAACATTAGCTTTCAAGCAATTCGGTCGAAAGATTACCTAGGTCCAATATAGTTCTCAAACAATGGATGGATTACTCAGAAAATAAAGTAAGTCTGTCGCATTCCGGGGGTGCGGGACGAGAGCTAGCTACAGGTGATATAAAAATCAATTAGCCTAAGAATATCACCTTCCTAATATGGCTTTCCCTCCAACTATCTACAGTGGGCCTATAGTTCATAGTTTTATACTCGATTAATGTAAGTGAGTGACTTTGTTAAATGACTAGCTCTTGAACCCTGTGCTTTATCTATATCCATCATTTCAGATTGACATGGAAGGTATGAACTGAAGAACAGCACTTTCATCCCCTAACCAGCTCACCTACCTCCTGTCCAAGATGAATCCAGCTCTCCCTCAATTTTTCCCTCATACCTTATACATCTTCCTTGTCTTTTTTTGACTCTGACTTTATTCTATGTACTTGCTTATGTGTTCATTACTTTAATACAATAATATTTAAACTAACCAAGTGACCTCTCCACATGTTCTTTTTGCGTTCTGCATTCCTTTGGCGCAACTTATTTTTTACAAACCCAGTCCTCCAAACGTCCTTTCCCTCCTAAGTTGTTTGGGCCATGCTCCGTAAGAGAGGTTCTGCTATTCTCTGTGGTGCTTTTCTCTTTGTCGCCTGGAATGCCATCGTGGTCCTCTACCTGTGGGGCCGACCCCTGTCTGGTCGAGAGGAGAGGGAGATGGATGGAGGACGAGGAGGGGCTGATTTGGCTGGGGATTTGATCCACATGGCAGAAGCCTTTGAGGCAGAGCTTGAAATGCAGAGAAAAATCCTGCTTCAGATACAGGGTCATCGGTCACTATGGGAACAACCCAATGAGAACGGCGCCAGCAGAATTAGCCCCCCTCAAGTGGTCATTCCCATCTTGGTTATAGCCTGTAACAGGGTTACTGTCAAACGCTGCCTGGACAAACTCCTAGAGTACTGCCCCTCAGCTGAACTCTACCCAATTATAGTCAGCCAGGACTGTGGGCATGCAGAGACTGCACAGGTGATTGGTTCTTATGGCAGTCAGGTAACTCACCTGAAACAACCAGACCTGTCAGATATTGCCGTGAGACCAGAACACAAGAAGTTCCAGGGCTACTACAAAATCTCTAGGCACTATCGCTGGGCTCTCAACCAGGTGTTCAACTCCCTTTCACATTCCTCTGTTGTTATTGTGGAAGATGATTTGGAGGTAATAACTTTCTCTACTCTGACTTGAAATATGTACTGAATGTGATAAAGTGAAATGTTAAATCCACTTGTTTTGTGCTCATCATTGTTTACATCCTCTAGTTGCCAGTTGCACAACTAAAAAAAACATTGTTTTTCATTCTCTCACTAGGTGGCACCAGACTTCTTTGAGTACTTCAGGTCCCTTCACCCAATCCTGAAATCTGACCTGTCTCTGTGGTGTGTGTCTGCCTGGAATGACAATGGTCGAGACGGCTACGTCGACCCTGCTAAAGCAGACCTCCTGTACAGGACAGACTTCTTCCCTGGGCTGGGCTGGATGATGCTCAAGGAACTCTGGGTAGAGCTGGAGCCCAAGTGGCCTGGTGCATTCTGGGATGACTGGATGCGTCAGCCAGATCAGCGCAGAGATCGAGCCTGTATTCGACCCGAAATATCCAGAACTTTAACCTTTGGACGGAAAGGTGTGAGCCTAGGCCAATTTTATGACAAATACCTACGCTACATTAAACTGAATAGTGAATTTGTGCCTTTCACCAAGCTGGATCTGGCTTACTTGAAGGAGGAGAAATACAAGGAGATCTTTGAGAAGCAGGTTTACAGTGCACCTTTGGTCAAATATGAAGAGGTCCAACAGGGACAGTTAAAAGGAGCGGGTCCATTTTGTCTGCACTACTCAAGTAAAGATGGTTTCAAAGTGTTGGCCAAAAACCTGGGCGTGATGGAGGACTTGAAGTCAGGGGTCCCACGGACAGGGTATCGGGGCGTGGTCAGTTTCCTGTCAAGGGGAAGGAGAATCTTCCTGGCACCCCCTCCGGGATGGAGCAAATATGACCCAACCATGAGTTGATGACAAACACAGGACTGAAGAGGAAAGGGCTCTGTACGTTACATCTAGTACTATGGCAATGGAAGTGAGACCAATGAATGCCAGATGTGGACCTTTGGCTTTAAGCTATAGTGAGATCGTTATGACAGATACCTATCCTTTCTCTTCCATTTCTGATGTTTGATTTTCTCCCCATACTTCTCAGGTTTTTTCATACGCTCAAATGAATATATTTTTGCAATGTGGGGTTGGGATAGTAGGGTAGGTAGAGATATGTCATTATTTTCAGAGATTTCTTTTTTTATATACTCTAATCATGCACATGAAATTCAATGCAACATCCACTTTGATTATTCTCAATCTTGTATGCAATTTCTGGGAGCCTATCTGTTACTAATTTATGTCAGATGAAAAATATAACTGATGTGTTCAATAATGGTGGTGGTCAACTAGTGATTTGTCATAAGGATAATTGCTTCACAATATTTAGTTAATCTTTTGGACAACTTTTGTCATGTTTTGACTATTTTAACCTGGTTATTGTAGTGCTTAATGTTTTTCCCAAAGAGACGGCTACTGAAGTATGTATTTATTTAAATGCAAGACACACATCACAAATGCTGTATGTTATGTAATTTCGGGAATTAAATTCTACCAATCACCTCTGCTGTTTATGACATTTGTTTCTGCCAAGGTTTCTTTGCCATATTAATATATATACACATTAAGGACACCTGCTTTTTCCATGACAGACTGACCATTTCGCTACACCCGCAATAACATCTGCTAAATATGTGTATGTGACCAATAAAATTTGATTTGAATCCAGGTGAAAGCTATAATCCCATTCAGCTGGTGAATGGGCAAGACAAAAGTTAAGTGCCTTTTGAACGGGGTATGATAGCAGGTGGCAGGTACACCGGTTTGTGTAAAGAACTGCAACGCTGCTGGCTTTTTCATGCTCAACAGTTCTGTGTGTTAGGAAAGTGTTCGGTATAATCGGTGTATATATTTTTCAAATTAATGATCTCCACCTCACATAAGGCAACTAAATACCAAACAATTTAAACAATTGCCCCACCCTTCACCCCAAACCACGTAAATATTGAACTATAAATTGTGCCTTCCTGTATTATACTTATGTTAAAATGTTAATTATTCTACTTAGCCATTTACTTTATGGTCGTATTATTTCTTATTGTTGCATTGTCGAGAAGGAACCTGCAGGTAAGCATTTCGTTGGATGGGGCATATCATGTGTATCCCGTACATATGTCTAATGGTTTACCATTTAAAATTAATTTATTAATTTGTTATTAGGATAGAAATTAACTTACAAACAAAATGTTAAGACTGCTTCTGCAAAAAGCCTGCGCAGGTTGGAGACTTCTAAATGCAAGTCTGGCTACGGAAACTTTATGAGTTCAAACCTAAGATGAGGCATGGCTACGGAACCAGTAAGAGTTCAAACCAAAGGACGTAAGCGTTCTCTATTTACCTTTTGTTTTGCTAGCTAAGAACAGAGCCGAGGTTAGCTAGCAAGCAAGCGGTGGAGGGAGAGATGGAGAGACTACTGGCGATGAAAAAACATAATTATTTATTGTCAATTAGATTTAATTTTAATGTCCGTTATTTGCAGTCAATTTATTTGTAAATAATGTTTTGTTTTCATGCAACGTAAGCTAGCTTTGTAGAGCTAGCTACTGTACTGGTAGTATCGTCACGAACCTTAGTCTCCTGTGCTGTGGCTAAACTAGCGTGATTGAATGATACACTAAAAACGCCAGAGATAGTCTGGCTTTGCTGTCTCTCAAACTAGTTTTTCCCCTATGGTCCTAATCAAATTCTCACACATACAAAACGCAGTTAGTAACTGGCTAGAACACATAGCTAGTTGGCTAAAAAGAAAAGCAACGGTACCGTTATTTGGTTAGCTAACGTTAGCTTGCTAACTGGGCCTGGAATGGAGCCAGGTGATTTGCGTGTGAGCCCAGCCGGCTCCGGTGACCCCGAAGTGGGCGAATGGAGGGAAGAGACGCCTGGTGCGGATGCTGAGGTGAAGGGCGGGGAACCAAATGACAAGGAAATGAATGGAGATACAACTGAAACGGTGCTAAAAGAGAAAGACACCTGCGAGGGAGAAGAGTGTACAGAGAAGAACGAAGGTGAACTACACAGCCCATATGAAGAGGAATTGGATCCCAGAATTCAGGTGGCGAAAAATTGACCGAACCCTTTTATAATAGATTTTAATCTCAATGGGATTTCCTGGTCTATGATACGTAGCCAACGGTTTACAAAATTAGTTGCATTCATGATATTAACTGATTGTGTTGTTACAAACAAACTAATCAAAGTATCTGCTTCCTCCTGTGCTCCCTCATATATTTTCTGTTTACAGGAGGAGTTGGAACACCTCAACGAGGCCAGTGTAAAAATCAACCAACTAGAACTGCACTTGGATGTAAGTGGATATCATCACCTCTCACATGATAAATCTGGCACCATACATCGCCCCTTTCCGTACTGATCAGGTTTTTCCCAAAGAATCAATCATCAGTTAATTTTCAATTCCCATAACATGCTGTAAACCCATTGTTAATCTGGAAAATCTACTTTAAATGATCATAAATGCCCATTACAATGAAATTTGATTAGGAATTCCTCTTGTATATGTGTAGGATGCCAGATCGGGTTACAGGAAGATCCTCACAGACTCAGCCAGAAAACTGAACGCCCACAGCTCCCAGCTAGGTACCTGCATCGAGAAGGCCAGGCCCTACTATGAGGCTCGTCGACTTGCCAAGGAGGTACTGTTGTACATGCACTGTGTGGTATTTTGTGGCATTTGCAACAACACATTTCAAGAGTTCTTCTTTATCACTGAATCAAAATATGGGACTCGGTGCAGTATTTGCCATTCACCTGCTCGTCCCACTTTTCTCAAATCTCAACAGTTTGATCGTTTGTCCCACGTGATTGGTGGCTGTGCAACTGCGTGCACTGATTTCTCAGTATCTGATTGGCTGTCCCTCTCACAGGCTCAGCAGGAGACCCAGAAGGCGGCTCTGAGCTATGAGCGGGCCGTCTCCATGCACACGGCTGCCAGGGAGATGGTGTACGTGGCAGAGCAGGGCCTCATGGCCGACGGCAGGAACACCCTGGACCCCACCTGGCAGGAGATGCTCAACCATGCTACCTCCAAGGTAACAGGGGTAATCCCAGATACCGCTATAACTGCATCAATACAAAATAAAATGCTAAATATGTTCATCAGTTAGTATGTGAGCGAGCTGATATGGTATTCATTTAATCTGTATTTCCCTTACAATCCCCACCCCACTGCCAAGTAGCTATGTTCCCCCATGACTAAAACTGGTTTAAAATTAGTTTGGCAGTTAGCCTTGTTTGGCAGGATATTGGTCAACTATGCTACCTCCAAGGCAACATGGGAAACCGCAGCTACCAGTGTAAGCAGTATTCCAGGTTATGTGTTGCATTCTATATCATTGCATCAAATGTGATCAATGTGTAAGCTATTTGAGGTGGCTGATATGGTATACTGATATCAGTATTTTCCTTACCATTCCCCACCCCCTGGGTACTGTAGCTATTTTCTCCTATGCCTAAACTCTGTTTTTAATTGGATTGCTTTCAATTAGTTAGGCAGTTTGTTTTGTTAGGTTGGTGGGGGTTAGGATACTGATTGTTGTGTTTTACCGTCTTAACATTTTGTGTGGTTGTGTGCAAGGTGAACGAGGCAGAGGAGGAGCGCCTACGCAGCGAACGGGAGCACATGCGTGTCACCCACTCTTGTCAGACGGCAGAGGCTCGAGTCCAGACCCTGCAGAAATCTCTCAAGAGGGCCATCGTTAAGTCCAAGCCTTACTTCGAGCTCAAGGCCCAGTTCAACTACATACTTGAGGTACATAGATATATAATATACAGTGCATTTGGAAAGTATTCAGACCCCTTGACTTTTTCCACATTTTGTTACATTACAGCCTTATTCTAAAATGGATTAAATTAAGTAATTCTACACACAATACCCCATAATGACAAAGTGAAAACAGGTTTAGACATTTTTGTACATTTGATAAAAAACAGAAATAGGCACACACCTGTCTATACAGTCGGCTCCAAAATTACTGGCACCCCTGACTGGCAATGCACAAACAATACTTTAAAAAATATAAACAATATAAATATAGAGAGAAACTCGAAATACTGTACTTTATTAATGTTTCAATGGAACCCACCAAAATCATTTGATTTTTAATTAAATCAATGTCCTCCAAATCAAGGTTTCACAATTAATGGCACCCTTAAAGATTATTGTAAATAACATCTACCAAAATTTAAAGCAGGAATTAAATTCCACTTATTTAAATTGATCAAAGTCTTAAGGAACTATATTGAGCTATTACATCACTTCCTGTTTCAATAGGGTATAAAAATGAGGTAACACGCATGCAATATCCCTTTGTCATCCAACACCATGAAGGAAACAAAAGAACTGGCAGTTCAAAAGAGACAGATGGCCGTGGACCTTCGTAAATCTGGTAATGGCTACAAGAAGATCCACAAATGATTGAATATACCACTGAGCACTGTCAGGGAAATTATACTAACATTCTAAAGATATGGAACAGTTGAAAACCTCACGGGTAGTGGACGCAAATGCATTTTGCCCCCCCAGGATAGGGAGGAGGATGGTGAGCGAAGCAACAAAATCCCCAAGAATCACTGAAAGAATTGCAGGCCTTGGTGGCGTCTTGGGGTCACCAGGTTTCAAAAAGCACCATCAGACGCCACCTCCACAACCACAGGGTCTTTGGAAGGTTTGCCAGAAGAAAGCCCTTTCTGACCCCAAGACACAGACGCAAGTGCTTGGAGTTTGCCAAACGTAATTTAAATTATGACTGGAAGAAGGTACTCTGGTCAGATGAGACCAAAATTTAACGTTTTGGTCCGATACAGCATTGGCATGTTTGGCGTCAAAACAGAGATGCATACAAGGAGAGGCACCTCATACCCACGGTGAAATATGGTGGTGGGTCTGTGATGTTTTGGGGCTGTTTTAATTCTAGAGGTCCAGGGGCACTGGTTAAGATTAATGGCATAATGAATTCCACCAAGTATCAGGCAATTTTGGCTGACAATCTGGTTGCCTCTGCCAGAAGGCAGTAGGTGGACTTTCCAACAAGACAATGACCCAAAACATACCTCAAGATCCACACAGAAATGGTTCTGTGACTACAAAATCAATGTTCTGCCATGGCCATCTGTCGCTGGACCACAATCCAATCAAAAACCTGTGGGCTGAGTTGAAGAGAGCAGTTGATAAGATCAAACCCAAGAATGTGAAGGATCTTGAAAGGATCTGCATAGAGGAATGGTTCAAAATCCCTCCAAATATGTTCCTTAACCTTGTCAAACATTACAGGAATTGACTCCACGCTGTTATCCTTGCCAGAGGTTGTTGCACTAAGTACTAAATGAGGAGTGCCAATAATTATGAAACCTTGATTTTGGTGAAATTTATTTTGTATTAAATCATTGTATGATTTTGGTTGGTTCCATTGAAACATTAATAAAGTACAGTATTTCTCAAGTTGGTATTTTGAGTTTCTTTCATTATTTTAAAGTGTTGTTTGTGCATTGCCAGTCAGGCGTGCCAGTAATTTTGGAGCCCAATGTATAAGGTCCAGCAGTTGACAGTGCATGTCTGAGCAAAAACCAAGCCATGAGGTCAAAGGAATTGTCCATAGAGCTCCGAGAAAGGATTATGTCGAGGCACAGATCTGGGGAAGGGTACCAAAAAATGCCTGCAGCATTGAAGGTCTCCAAGAACATAGTGGCCTCCATCATTCTTAAATGGAAGAAGTTTGGAACCACCAAGACTCTTCCTAGAGCTGGCCGCCCGGCCAAACTGAGCAATCGGGGGAGAAGGGCCTTGGTCAGGGAGGTGACCAAGAACCTTATGGTCAATCTGACAGAGCTCCAGAGTTCCTCTGTGGAGATGGGAGAACCTTCCACAAGGACAACCATCTCTGCAGCACTCCACCAATCAGGCCTTTATGGTACAGTGGCCAGACGGAAGCCACTCCTCAGTAAAAGTCACTTGACAGCCCACTTGGAGTTTGCCAAAAGTTACCTAAAGGAATCTCGTTCCATGAGAAACTAGATTGTCTGGTCTGATGAAACCAAGATTGAACTCTTTGGCCTGAATGCCAAGCGTCACGTCTGGAAGAAACCTGGCACCATCCCTACAGTGAAGCATGGTGGTAGCAGCATGCTGTGGGGATGTTTTTCAGGTGCAGGGACTGGGACACTAGTCAGGATCAAGAGTAAGATGAACAGAGCCAAGTACAGAGAGATCCTTGATGAAAACCTACTCCAGAGTGCTCAGGACCTCAGACTGGGGCGAAGGTTCTCCTTCTGACAGGACAATGACCCTAAGCACACAGCCAAGACAACGCAGGAGTGGCTTCGGGACAAGTCTCTGAATGTCCTTGAGTGGCCCAGCCAGAGCCCGGACTTGATCCCAATTGAACATCTATGTAGAGACCTGAAAATAGCTGTGCATTGACGCTCCCCATCCAACCTGACAGAGCTTGAGAGGATCTGCAGAGAAGAATGAGAGAAACTCCCCAAATACAGGTGTGCCAAGCTTGTAGCGTCATACCCAAGAAGACTCGAGGCTGTAAACGCTGCCAAAGGTGTTTCAAAGTACTGAGTAAAGGGTCTGAATACTTGTGTGTAGATTGATGAGGGGGAAAAATATATTTGATCCATTTTAGAATAAGGCTGTAACAAAACAAAATGTTGAAAAAGTCAAGGGGTCCGAATACTTTCCGAATGCACTGTATATGATGTATAACAGTGGGGGCTGCTGAGGGGAGGACAGCTCATAATGATGTCTGGAACGGAGGAAATGGAATGGCATCAAACACATGGAAACCATGTGTTTGGTGTATTTGATACCATTCCACCTGTTTCCACTCCAGGCACTACCACTAGCCCATCCTCCCCAATCAAGGTGCCACCAACCACCTGTGATATTTAATATATGTTGCAGTTAATATATATGTAATTTCAAGCTGTTATTGTAAGAAAAGCAGGGAAATGGTTGATACAGAGCTGTCATGTCCGTCCATGATCGCTCCTGTTGGTTATTGTTCCCTCTTTGGCCTCAAACCAAGGAGGAAGTAATATTGTATGTTGCTCTGTCTTTTCTCTCCAATAATATTGGGTTTTCTGTGACTTCAGGAGCACAAAACCAAAGTGATGCAGCTGGAGGAGCATGTGACCAAAGTGAAAAACCGCTACTCTGTCGCCCTGCACAACCTGGAGCAAATCAGCGAGGCCATCCACGCTCAGCGGGGGCGGGACCAAACCGATGGTGGACAAACCATGGCCTGTGGTGGGCGGAGTCCCCCTATTGGGGCGGAGTCGGACAGTGTGGTGTGTGGTGTCGAGGGCGGGGCATGTGGAGGAGGGGCAATAGAGACAGATAGGGTGGACAGAAGCGGCGTGGTGGATAAGAAAATTGGTCTGGTGGAGAAATACAGGGAGAGCGGGGGAGAGAGGCCCGAGACACATGGAGAGAGAGCAGGGTCAGATTCCCTCTCCGTCTTCAGTCTGCAGACCATCGCTTCCGACCTAGAGAAATGTGATTCCATCGAACACCTCGGAGAATTTAGTGATGTGGGCAGTCTGCCTGGGGAGGATGGAGAGAATGAGAGAGGGGGAGGGAGGGAAAGAAGGGAAGGGCAAATGCAGCGCCAACAGCAGTTCCTGAAGCAACATCACAGGAGCTTCAGCTTGTGAGACCTGTCCTTATCGCTTATAGTTTATCAATTGAAAATAAGTGTCCGGTCTAGCTAGCTCATTATCCTGGCAAAAGACCAAAATATAAAATATGAGGAAAATCAGATCTGCTGTATCTAAAGTAACACATTTTAAACAGGGGGGTATGATACTCAGTAGTAATGAAGCACAGGTACGTTGACAAGACCTGAAAATATAAGGAGCCTGACAGGTTTTGCATCATATTACAACACTACTGAAACTCCTAGACTGTACATGCCTCTGAGATTAGCTGCTTTACTTCCCTTATTCTGGCAATAACGAAACCGTAGACACATATGTCCTAGTGCATGAAGGAACAATCAAAGTAAGAGACTACAATAAACATGACAACTGGGAGCCCTATTCAATCTAAACGGCGGTAACCGAATTTCTGGTGTAAGTTAAAATCAATGTTCTTTTGCAACAAAAAAAGTAAGTGAATTCATATGTACGCTCCATTTTTGTTGTTTCATACTGTAGATATTGTTTATTTTAGTACATAAATGTAAACGCGTATTATAAAATGTGCAAGAAGAATTTGTTTTTTTTGGTACTTATTCTGAAAACCTGGTTTCAGGGTTCGAATCAATAGGACCCCAAAACAAACTAGAGGGTTACAAACTCCATTCTGACAACTTGCGTGATGACAGAAAGCACTCCAGACTATTTATTTGGACTTTTATTATATGTGTACTAGTATTCAGGTCTAACTAAACATTTTTATAAATTGTTCATAAAATATCACGCTGGCATAATATTATGTTTTACTTGTTTCAATTTTAAGCCCATCATTTTAAGATCCTTTGTTTTTGTATTTTTTTCAATAAAATCATTTCCCAATATATTGTTTCTTTAGAGCCTCCTGGGTTGTAAATTGAAATGTGCCTTGTCCTTGACACAGTACTACGCAAACAAAGACAGCATAGCACTGGCTGCAACAACATACTGTTCAGATCTGTGTATACAGTATTAAACTGTGGTCAACAGTTGAGAAATACTCCCATGAAGGACATGCTCTTGACCATATGTTTAATTAGAAATTTTAATAATTGGAGTCATCCTAACTCTGTTTTGCCTGGACTTGTTATATTTATTTTATTAATTTGAATATGTTGTCCGTGTACTGCTTTGGCAAAGTGGAGGGTACAAGAAATGTAGTCAATGGATTAAATGTAAGTTTGTGTATAATTACAACATTTATAGAGAAAATAATGAAATGTACAGATTTATTTGAAGGTGTTTGTATAGTTATTTTAAAGGGATCTTGTTTAATGCTGGTTATCTGCTGTATTCCTGATTTGACCTCCGTCTCTGTCCCGCTCTTTACATACTTCCAATATATCCATCTCTTCCCCTCATTCTTTCAGCCATAGAAATAGAATGACTAGCAATTGTATTTCTATACTTTCAACCCTTCAATCATTGTCCATATGATGTCTTCCTTTTTATTTATTCATTAAGTGGTGCAGTAGTGTGATGTCACCCAGCTATATAGTACAGTTCACTGTTGTTATTTACATGTATGCAATATCAAACAGGTAAACAATAAAATAAGAGTAATCTTGACTTTTTGCCATTTTAAGACCCAATATATTGTATTTTGCAATATGTCTTCTACTTCATACTGTACTTCAACACTATCTAAGGATGAAGATGTGATACTAAATTACAGATTTAGAAGAAGAGGAGAATGTGGGGTTTGCAGAAAAAGCGAGAGAGTTGGGAGGAGACAGGAAAAGAGATGAGTTATATTTTATTCCCCCTGCTTCAATTATTCAACAGGATATAAATATGAAGGAGACGTGTGCTCTCAGGAATAGATGTCTGGAGAAGAGGAGCGAGAGGGATACCAAATCCTGTATTGTAAGAACATCTCTGGTGTTACTAACGTTGAAAATAGAGGCTCAATGTTGTAGAAACGATTTATGCCTGCTTTATTCACATAGGATCTGAAGGCTTAATACTGGCTTAATAAAGTGCATGTATTGAGAATCTTCCATATTTCTTACTACGTATAAATACTTAACCGGTTAGGATAACTCCATAACGGCTATCATAAATTTAAAGCTCTTAGTTTTGCTATGATCACGATTTGCTGGTGTGGCCCAATACGTAAACATGCATCTTGGAAAAGGAGAAGTGTGCGTGAGAAAATGACTTTTATGCACGATAGGCCTACCTACGTACGTCTCTATCATGACGTCGTGAATTAGCTGGAGATTGTAGGGAGAGAGAAAAAGGGAGGGAGTGTGAGGATTCGGTGTTTCGTCGTGCAAGGGGAAGCGATTGTATATAGTGCGTGTATTTATATGTACATTTTTAGTTTCTGACTTTTCACCAGGAAATTGAAGTAGATGGCAATATACTGATTAATACGGTTGTTTTTGACATTCAATGTATACGCTATGCACGGGGACCGGGTTGCCATTCATAGCCATAAAAACATAGCCATACAATACGTTGCAAAGAAGCACATTTTACCAAATAATTCGACATTTGGGTGATCCCAAACGAGTTGCAACCGATGGACATACGGTCATCTTGACTGAGCGCGTCGAAAGTATTTGTAAGTACACATTATTACATGCTACAATCTCTTACTCAGTGTGCAACCTAAACAATGGTGTACAATTCAAAGGAATCAAGCTTGCATACATTTGCCTATTTGTATTCAGATGACAGGTCTACTCTAGCCTTTGTAAATTGTATTCTCGTAAATGACAGGTTTCGCCAAGCAGCAACGACTTTACATTGTTTTTTATTATCGTAGCATAATATAACACACAGTCCCACCTATTAATGACGTTAGTTTATCTTTAGATGTATTGTGCACGTTTTCAGTGAATGTATTTATGCTATGGGAATGAATGGCAACCTAGAATTGACATGAAATCCGAACTTCTCAAATCTGAATTCTGCAAACGGATATAGGGCTGGCCTTCTTCGATAGGCCGTCAAGGATTCCCGGCCGTGTCAACACGGATCAGCAACTACCGGTAGCCTACTGTTGGTGGCACCTTAAGAGCGACCCTCATTAAAGCGTTTGTAGGTAATATCAGTCCAGTGCACGTGTTTCGATGTTTAAATCCACCTGCGCACCATTGTAAACATATGGCTATTTTTGCATTGCTTTAGCATTTTTCTAATAGCATGTCAAATGTGGCTTGCTTAATAAATAAGCTACATCTCTTGGATGGAATGTTGTGTGTCGCCGTTTTGGTCTCTGGCTTAGATACGTCTCTGTGATGCCGTGGGTGTTGCTGTCCATGGTGCTGAAATATCTGTTTCTCTATGCTCGTCCCAGTTGGAATCTTTTGTTCAGATACATTCGCTGTCCATGGTGCTGCAATTAGTCTTGCTGCACCTAAAGATATAGCGCGGCTTGTTGATTTAATATAGGCCACTGATATTACCATAATATTTATTAAACTGGCTAGCTTGATATATTTTAATCTGTCTGATCCATACCTCGCTCACACAGTTTGCTTTTATGTATCTCAGTATGTGAGGAGTGTCTCCCACTGTGTTGTCCCTCTCTAGCTCGCTCGCTCGTTCGCTCTCTCTCTCTCTCTGTCTCACACATGCTTCTCGTTGCATTACCCACTTTCTCTCTCTCTCTCTCTCCCCGTGTTTGTCTCTTCCTGCATGCTCTTGTTAGTGCTCTAAAAATACACCATAATGCTAATGAAGTATCCAACAGTGTCTGTGTCTTCCTTCACAACCCTTCCCTTCCTTCCCACCATCTGTCTCACGGTGGAGCTTTGTTACACACTGTCCTCTCTCTATCTCTCCCTCTTTCTCTCTCCCCTCCTCTTTCTCTCTCCATCTCTCCGTGTGACAACATGATGAAGTTGCATTCATTATTCAGCACTTCAAACGAGTGGCTATATTTAGATGTATTTATACTTTAATACACACTCCTATGGCTGCTGTGTCGTCTGTGTTAGCACTGAAAGCACACTGTTGGACTGAGTGAGCGATCTTAACCTATCCCACTCCACTGTGGGAGGAGCTCATGAAATCTGTACATTATGCGCAGGGATATGGCAGAGTGAGTTCTGCTCTCATACTATCTCTCTATAGCGCATGGAGCGAGTACATATTAGTAACAACTAACACACTGGTCTTTAGCGGCAGGAGCACGACTCACTGAACTGCTGTAGGTGAGGTTTTTGTTCTCGATGAATAGTGGACAGATGAAGGTTGGTGTATGTTGTTGTTTGGGCAGTTGTTTAGATGATAATCTGGGTTGTCCTTGTCAATGGTTATGAATTACACTACCTGTCAAAAGTTTTATAACACCTACTCATTCAAGGGTTTTTCTTTATTTGTACTATTTTCTACATTGTAGAATAATAGTGAAGACATCAAAACTATGAAGAAACACATATGGAATCATGTAGTAACCAAAAAAGTGTAAAACAAATCAAAATATATTTTATATTTGAGATTCTTCAAAGAAGCCACCCTTTGCCTTGATGACAGCTTTGCACACTCTTGGCATTCTCTTAACCAGGTTAATGAGATAATCACCTGGAATGCATTTCAATTAACAGGTGTGCCTTCTTAAAAGTTAATTTGTGGAATTTCTTTCCTTCTTAATGCATTTGAGCCAATCAGTTGTGTTGTGACAAGGTAGGGGGGAGTATACAGAAGATAACCCTATTTGGTAAAAGACCAAGTCCATATTATGGCAAAAACAGCTCAAATAAGCAAAGAGAACTGACAGTCCACCATTATTTTAAGACATGAAGGTCAGTCAATACGGAAAATGTCAAGAACTTTTCAAGTTTCTTCAAGTGCAGTCCCAAAAACCATCAAGCGCTATGATGAAACTGGCTCTCATGAGGACCGCCACAGGAAAGGAAGACCCAGAGTTACCTCTGCTGCAGAGGATAAGTTCATTAGAGTTACCAGCCTCAGCAATTGCAGCCCAAGTAAATGCTTCACAGAGTTCAAGTAACAGATCTCAACATCCACTGTTCAGAGGAGACTGTGTGTATCAGGCCTTCATGGTTGAATTGCTGAAAAGAAACCACTACTAAAGGACACCAATAAGAAGAAGAGACTTGCTTGGGCCAAGCAATTCGAGCAATGGACATTAGACTGGTGGAAATTTGTCCTTTGGTCTGGAGTCGAAATGTAAGATTTTTGGTTCCAATCGACGTGTCTTTGTGAGACGCGTGTGGGTGAATGGATGATCACCACATGTATTTCCAACCATAAAGCATGGACAAGGAGGTGTTATGGTGTGGGGGTGTTTTGCTGGTGGCACTGTCTGTGATTTGTTTAGAATTCAAAGCACACTTTTCCAGCATGGCTACCACAGCATTCTGCAGCGAAACGCCACCCCATCTGGTTTGGGCTTAGTGAGACTATAATTTATTTTTCAACAAGACAATGACCCAACACACCTCCAGCCTGTGTAAGGACTATTTTACCAAGAGGGAGAGTGATGGAGTGCTGCATCAGATGACTTGGCCTCCACAATCCCCTGACCTCAACCAAATTGAGATGGTTTGGGATGAGTCGGACCGCAGAGTGAAGGAAAAGCAGCCAACAAGTGCTCAGCATATGTGGGAACTCCTTCAAGACTGTTGGAAAAGCATTCCACGTGAAGCTGGTTGAGACAATGCCAAGAGTGTGCAAAGCTGTCATCAAGGCAAAAGGTGGCTATTTGAAGAGTCTGAAATATAAAATATATTTTGATTTGTTTAACACTTTTTTGTTTACTACATGTGTTATATGTGTTATTTCATAGTTTTGATGTCTTCACTATTATTCTACAATGTAGAAAATAGTAAAAAATAAAGAAAACCCATGAATGAGTAGGTGTTCTAAAAATGTTTGACTGGTAGTGTATGTGTTTGATAAGACTTTCCCACTATGTATGTTGGTTCCTCCAATGAACTTGAGGTTTTTGTTACGATATAATGACTGTACTTCTGTATAAAGGCTGTTGATAACTAACTTCCCTCTCTGTCTCTTCCTTTCATTATCTTCTTATTTAATCCTTTAGTCTCTCTCTCTCTCTCTCTCTCTCTCTCTCTCGCTCTCTCTCGCTCTCTCTCTCTCTCTCTCTCTCTCTCAGATCCAGTAATGGCACAGCTATTCTTTCTTATAATTCTGTACGCTCTGCCATCTCTTGTTGTGGCCATACATAATTCAACAACTGGAGGTAATTATGGTGTTTGTGTGTGTACATGTGTGTGCAACGTGTGTTTGTGTAAGTGTGTTAGAGGTTAGAAATACCATAGAGATGGCAAAATGACCTAAATGGAGCATCATCACAATATTGCTGAATGCATGGAGGAAGGCGTTAGATGGAATGATGATTATAATTGGAGTGTAATACATCTCATGGCTGTAATGTAGACTACTGTACGTGATTATTCTTCCACGCATCATGTCTTTCTCTCGTATCCTTTTTAGGCTGTGCCATCATCCGTCCTCCCAGAGATGGAGGCATCCGCTACAGAGGCCTGACACAAGAACAGGTACAGTACTCTCAATACCATCACAGTACACTCTTAGAAAAAAAGGTGCTATCTAGAACCTAAAAGGGTTCTTCGGCTGTCCCTGTAGGAGAACCCTTTTTGGTTCCATGTAGAACCCTTTCCAGGGTTTCTACATGGAACCCCAAAAGGGTTCTCCCGTGAGGCCAGCTGAAGAACCCTTTTGGAACCCTTTTTTTCTAAGAGTGTACTACCACTGTTACCACTTTAATCATATCCAACCCCAGATAAAGTAGAAATAGCTCAAATAGTTGCTTGTCAATTCTGACATTATCGCCCCTTTGGTTTTCTCTAGCATGGCCATATCTTGTGGCTACCATGTTGTTGTTGTCCTAATCATAGCAACGAATGGAAGCCTATAGGAAAAATGACTCATTAGTCAGGTGATGTACATATTTGAAGATATAGTTAAAAATCTATCTACGTCATCTATTTCTGTGTGCAGATTCGCAATGTGCAGATTCTACCAGTGGACTACGAGATAGAGTACATCTGCAGGGGGAACAGGGTCATAGTGGGCCCTAAGGTCAGGAAGTGCCTTCCCAACGGCACATGGACCGACATCACACAGCACAGCAGGTGTCGTAAGTACTCTCTACTTTATTTACAGCCAACCAGTTTAACTTCATTGTCACTCTATTGTCACTCTCTAAGGGTAAATTCCTTCTTCAATGCCTGTCAGAGTGAATTCCTGGATTGACTAGACTATATCACTGCCACTACTTAAGGATGTCTCTGATGTATCATTGATCATTGTGCACCACTCTGCTCTGTGTTCATTTCATCAACAATAACTATGACAAAATATTTGTCAACAACCTATTTTTCCTGACGAAAACGAATGACGATAACGAGAAGCCATTAAAAAAAACGAAAACGGTAACAAATGAGTTTTCATTTTAGTTGATGAAAATGTGACGATATTATAATTCCACATGAGACAAATGGGCATTCAATTTGACATGAAGCTCATTTTCATCTGTTTTCTCCAATCATAAATATGCATGCCTTTGCAGAATATGTAATGCAATCCTCACATTGGCAGAATGAACGTCTTTCAGTTGCACGGTCTGATTGAGCCGCGGTGATCTGCCCAGCTCTCCCACACATGTCACTCCAGTCACTCCAGTCACTCCAGTCACTCGTCAAACTATTTAACTGATGCATAGCCAGCAGGCCAGGACACTTCAATTGTAACTAACCTTAACTAGAAACAATGTTTAGTCTCTCTTACTTTCAATGTAGGCTTATTTTTGCTTTGATCACATCAGATTGGAAGCTCTATTTTCCCATGTGCACTGTTCTTCATCTGTGTTGATGCTCTCACGGTCGGCAAGTATGAGCGCAGTTTATTTCAGATTGGAAATATTTCATGCTATTTGCTGAGTATTAGGAGTATTAGCCGACCAGCTGGCTCTCTTTCTGTCGAACCATCTGGTTTCCGAGCGCCTCAGAACGGGACTTGACAGGAAGCCTATGTCAGGAGCGGACGAAACAACCACTGGTTTTAATTGGCTGATTTCTTAGCCTATCACCATGTAGCGCAACCCTTAGAACCTCCCTCTAAGTGTCCTGCATCCGGGGGCGAGTATTTTTTTGTGTGTTCGTGTGCAACAAAGAGAAGTCGGTTAGCTCGTGCAACATGGATATTACAGAGTCTACTATATCTTAAGTGTGTAAACAGCATTCAGTGACATCAGTGTACATCGTGTTACCATTAACTATTAGCATGAACGGCGATATGTGATGCACCATAACACTACTTTTCTGCCTCGATTTGGTGCCACTCCTCACAGTCGTGTGATTCGCTCAGAATTTGAATTGATTATCATGTCACTCAGTAAATCCCAAACGGTCCCCACTGTTACCAGGCTCTATGAGTCAGCAATTGGAGCCTGGAGACGAGGTTAGGGGTACAGTAATAATTCTGGCATTGTTGGAAAGCTCAGATTCTCCCCCGTTTAAAGGAATCACTGTTATTTACCCCCATCCAATGGTTATGATTGGGAGAAAAGAGCTGTATGCCTAAATTGCTTAACCTGTAGCCAAGGCTTTGTGGCTTATATGGTAAATCATGGCTGCCATTGGCTACAATCGGCCGCAATAGCAATGTGCCAGCTATATTAGGGGATAGTAGGCCTAGTTGGACAAGTCTGTCTGAATGTGCATATGATGGAAGTAAGAGGTAAATACATTATACATACAAAAGTATGTGGACACCCCTTAAAATGAGTGGATTCGGCTATTTCAGCCACACCCGTTGCTGACGGGTGAATAAAATCGAGCACACAGCCATGCAATCACCATAGAAAACATTGGCAGTAGAATGGCCTTACTGAAGAGCTCAGCAACATTCCAATGTGGCACCATCACAGGATGCCACCTTTCCAACAATTCAGTTCGTCATATGTCTGCCCTGCTAGAGATGCCCTGGTCAACTGTAAGTGCTGTTATTGTGAAGTGGAAACATCTAGGAGCAACAACGGCTCAGACACAAAGTGGTAGGCCACACAAGCTCACAGAAAGGGAGTGCAACACTCACTACCGAGTTCCAAACTGCCCTGGAAGCAACATCAGCACAATAACTGTTCATCGGGACCTTCATGAAATGAGTTTCCATGGCCAAGCAGCAGCACAGAAGCCTAAGATCACCATGCACAATGCCAAGCTTCGGCTAGAGTGGTGTAAAGCTTGCCTCCATTGGACTTTGGAGAAGCGGAAACGTGTTCTCTGGAGTGATGAATCACACTTCACCATCTGGCAGTCTGACAGACTAATCTGGGTTTGGCAGATGCCAGGAGAATGCTATCTGCCCGTATGCATAGTGCCAACTTTAAAGTTTGGTGGAGGAGGAATAATGGTCTGGAGCTGTTTTTCATGGTTCGGGCTACGCCCCTTAGTTCCAGTGAAGGGAAATCTTAACGCTACAGCATATAATGACATTCTAGACAATTCTATGCTTCCAACTTTGTGGCAACAGTTTGGGGAAGGCCCTTTCCTGTTTCAGCATGACAATACCTCCTGTGCACAAAGCGAGGTCCATACAGAAATTGTTTGTCGAGATTGGTGTGGAAGAACTTGATTGGCCTGCACAGAGTCCTGACCTCAACCCCATCGAACACCTTTGGGATGAATTGGAATGCCGACTGCGAGCCAGGCCTAATCGCTCAAATTCAGTGCACGACCTCACTAATGCTCCTGCGGCTGATTGGAAGAAAGTCCCCGTAGCAATGTTCCAACATCTAGTTGAAAGCCTTCCCAGAAAAGTGGAGGCTGTTATATCAGCAAAGGGGGTACCAACTCCATATTAATTACCATGATTTTGGAATGAGATGTTCGACGAGCAGGTGTCCACATACTTTTGTTAATGTAGTGAATTAATTATTTAATTGGAAAGAAATGCACTGACTAAAACAAGACAAAAATTGTTCCGATTTTTTGTTGACTGATAATAACTAAAACTAACAAAGAAGAAAATTATTAAAATGTGACTGAAATTTTGAAGACTAAAACTAAATAGAAAAAAGCTGCCAAAATAAACACTGGTACCGTAGTAGCCTGGGTGCCAGTCTGTTTTCTGCTCTCTTGCCAACTCCTTGTAGAATTGTCATGCCATATATGTTCCATAAGGAGTTGGCATGAGAGCAGAAACACACTGGCAGTTAGGACATGTCATGTAAATATGACTGCTGTCATTCCCACCAACCTTCCTCCCACTACTCTGCCCATCTCTCTCCCAGTGCTGCTGTGCCCTCGTGTGTGGACGTCCCTGGAGAATGGGAGGGTGGCGCTGAAGCCCCCTGGGCCACCGGTGGAGGGCACCGTGCTGCACTACAGCTGCCATGCTGGCTTCATGCTGGAGGGCAGGAACATCACACACTGCACCAAGCTGGGCAAGTGGGACTCACCCAAACCGGTCTGCCTCTGTAAGTGCGGAATGGAATCCCAATCTATTCATGTTATTCAATTGTGTAGTTTGTGTTGATATTAAATGTTTTGGTTGAGCTTCGAAATGGAAAAACAACACATATACTCCATGGAAACATACATAGACAAACCTATATACGCTGAGTGTACAAAACATTAGGAATAACTTCCTAATATTGAGTTGCAAACCTTTTTCTCTCAGAACAGCCTCAATTTGTCGTGACATGGACTCTACAAGGTGTCGAAAGCGTTCCATATATAAGGGATCATAGCTTCCACCTGGATTCACCTGGTCAGTCTATGTCATGGAAAGAGCAGGTGCTCCTAATGTTTTGTACACTCAGTGTACATTGATATATTGTCAATATAGTTGTGTGTCCATGCATGTATTCTACAATGGTGTATATGCTTTGTTTTGTGTGCAAATCATAGGTGTGCGTATAGGTACAAATTTAAGTATTCAGCTTCTTTGGATGAAGGTCAATTGTATTTCCTTGAATCCTTGCATCCTCTCTCCTTGCCGCCTCCTCAAAACACAACGGCGGAGAAGGTCAGAGGTTGCTCTTCTCATTTTGAGAAGGAGACAAGAAGGGAGGATGCGAGAAATCCAGGAAATACAATTGACATTCACCCCCTTGTTCTGTGTACTTGTCTTAAACAGGAAGTTATAGTACTGCCACCTGGTGGACACAAGCCATATTTTATGAATAATTGTGAATGATTGCGTAATACCCCATGATTGTGGAATACCCCATCAATTTTACATCTGTGTTCTCGTTTTGTAGGCTAAGAATGGGCTTCATATTTGTTCAAATGTATATGTGCTTTGGTATGAATTTACTTCAACATATTTGACGCCCAAGAAGAAGCACGAAGCCGAGAATTTACAACCATTTCATTTGAACTACACACATGAACTACATCTCCCACCAATCAGCTGTATATTTCTCTATTTTGAAAAGGTTGCAGGTCTCCATTTATTTGATATATTGTTTTCATTTTCAAACAGTACTGGCTGGCAAAAAAACCCTGCTTAATCTAATATACAAAACATCAGACGGCCTGTAACTAACTGGTTCTTATCGTCCTTATCGCCAAGAGTGTGCAAAGCTGTCATCAAGGCAAAGGGTGGCTACTTAAAATATATTTTGATTTGTTGAACACTTTTTTGGTTATTACATCATTCCATATGTGTTATTTCATAGTTTTGATGTCTTCACATTTATTCTACAATATAGAAAAATAAATAAATAAATGGAATGTGTTGGTGTGTCCAAACTTTCGACTGGTACTGTATATATATTAAATTAATTTTGTGATATAATCTTGAAGCCCATTCGAGAGATTTTGGGACATGACCCGGAAGTGAAGCGGAAGTGGCCGTCACTTCCACAGGGTATACAGACAATACAGTAAAAGTAGTCTACAGTGGGCCTACATACTGATGTCAATTTAAGGAGCATGGAGTACTGTAGATGTGTAGTGAGTAACACGTATAGTGCATCAATCCATGAAGAATGAAACGATTCACAAACATCACACAGTGTTAGTGTTGCATTTACATACGCTGCCAGTCACCAAATCATTTTGACTATTAACAAATGTAATTTTGTCTTTTCTATTTGCTTGCCACAGATGACAGAAACTACAAAGGTAAGAGAGATTGGTTTTGGTTGGGTTGTCTATGAATGTAAAAGCTCATTGAAACAAATGTTGCAAAAAGTTGTAATGCTTCTGTTAAGCACAAGAGAGCAGTGGTACATCATGTCTAGAGCAGGATGCCTTCCGCTGACCAGTAATTCTACTGGTGAAGGATTTAAACTGATTCGAGTTAGGGAAAGGGAAATAATAATCTTGTCAACACCACATTGTCCAACTGAATGCGTTCAACTGAAATGTGTCTTCTGCATTTAACCCAACCCCTCTGAATCAGAGAGGTGCAGGGGGCTGCCTTAATCGACATCCACGTCTTCGGCGCCCGGGGAACAGTGGGTTAACTGCCTTGCTCAGAGGCAGAAAGACAGATTTTTACCTTGTCAGCTCGGGGATTCAATCCAGCAACCTTCCGGTTACTGGCACAATGCTCTAAGCACTAGGCTACCTTGCCAAGAGTAGAAATTACACAAAATATGCTATCGTTAAATTGTTGTCCTAGTGGCATTGGCAAGATTATTATTTGTTTATCAGTTTTGTTAAAGATTATTGCTTCACTAAAGAGGCTACCTATTATATGCCTGTCGTAAAATACTGGCGTAAGACTTTTCAACTCCTCTTTCAGATCGTACAATATCACTAATAATTATTTAATGATTATTATCAACCATTAACAACAACATTACTCACTCATTTCAACTTAGTCTTCTCCTGCGCCAACCTGTCCTATCGGTGCATAGAAAGCACATTTTCTTCCAAAATCTCCATGAAATGTGAACCAGACTTACTCTCTCTCCTGTTATCTCTCATTCACTCTCTCATTCACTCTCTCTCACATTCTCTCTCTCTCCCTCTCTCTCTCACATTCTCTCTCCCTCTCTCTCCCTCTCTCTCTCTCTCTCTCTCTCTCTCTCTCTCTCTCTCTCTCTCTCTCTCTCTCTCTCTCTCTCTCTCTCTCTCTCTCTCTCTCTCTCTCTCTCTCTCTTCATTCCACTTTTCACGCAGTGTGGTATCAACACCAACTTACTGCCTTCTCAGCTGGGTAAAGGTTAACACCCAGGCCTGTCTGTGTCTGTGTGTGGAGGTGTGTGTGTGTGTGGAGGTGTGTGTGTGGAGGTGTGTATTTGGAGGTGTGTGTGTGGAGGTGTGTGTGTGGGTGTGTGTGTGTGGGTGTGTGTGAGTGTGTGTGTGTGGAGGTGTGTGTGGGGTGTGTGTGTGTGTGAGTGTGTGTGTGTGGGTGTGTTAGCAGCAGTCAGAGGAAGTCAGAAAAAGCATTCTCTCTTCTGTGATCTTAAGCCCTGTGTTCTTATAGGTTAACCAGAATAGGGATTCCTTTACCACACTGGATCCCACCACTGATACAGTTGATATAATAGATAGCTCTGGCAGAGGGGTTGCGACAGCGTTTTGTTTCTAAAGCTGTGGGCGACATTTTAGTCACACATACGAGCACAGATCTGTACAAAAATACCGTCAAATTATAATCTGCTTCGTGATTTAATTTGAAGCTTTTCTTCAACGATGTGCCTTATAAGGAGGAGATTACTTAACCAGAGTTAAAGGGGCAATCTGTAGTTGTTACATCCACTTTTGGATTTATACAGTACATGTATTTTATGGATTATTGAAGAATATCACTTATAAACGTCATACCACATCAAAACCCAAAATACAGTATAATCTTGTTTTACTCCATTATTTATAAACAATGTAATTGTAAACAAACACTATATAGCCTAAAAACATAAAACTATGATTGTAATATCATGGGTAGTCAGTCACTGCATCCATAGCTCTGTCTATGAATTTGAGAGTGGTTACATTTCTCCAGCCCCATCCCTCAGTTATTTGCCAAAACCAGTGGCGAGGTGACCTCTTTGATTTTGTTTTTGTTTGAAATGCAGATTGCCCCTTTAAGTAAACTGTACGATGCGCACTTTGCACGCAATCCAACTGAGAGTTGCAGTATTTGGAACTAGCACTATATTATTTGCCATAACGTCTATTCAAAATGTTTGTTTTTTTGCACAGTGCTCTTGTTGTGACAAATGTCTGCCCCATTAGGTGTTGTTCGGTGTTTGCTGGCATATAGACGGCCGCATAATGGAATAGCATTTAAATATCAGGTGTGAATAATACATGGCATGCTGCGAAGTTCAGACAGGTGATCTATGAGAGAGAGAGGAGTTCTACGTCATTGTGGGCTACAGATGGCTCAGCGGGTTAGAGGTTGGAACACGCATGGTGCTGGCTGGCAACACAAGGGCTGTGAGTTGAATTGCCACCTCTGCCAAGTATACTGAATAACAGTTAGTAGCTTTGGGTCTGCTATTGACTATTTCTGTATTCAGATGCAATTCAGTAGTAAATCCACTCCACTGTAATCGTACTGAGGTGGAGGAAGGAAGGTGGCTATTTCTCCATCACACAATCTATCCCAATGGGCACAATAAGAGTATTTCAACAGTGATATTACATAGAGAACCCGAAGCCAGCCTAATTGTTGAGCAAAGGTGGAATGCATTTATAGCATTGGGTTTACTCTCTAGTCCCCAGAGTGCCAGTAGTTGTTGACAATGAGTCAGGTGTTACATTTTAGCCGTGGAAGAGGTGGAGTCATGGGAGGGTAGCATTACTGACTAATTATATAATTATATTATAGCTGGTTCTAATTATGTTATTCATTTTGACCTACTGGGGGTATGAGAGCCCTGTCTAAGAGCTGACAGTGAAACGGTGGATGCGTCCCAAATTGCACCCTATTATTTAGAGTACACTACTTTTGACCAGAGCTCTACTTAATAGGGAATAGGGAGGCATTTGGGATGCGGCCAGTGCTGCATTGGCTGATTAAAGGGCAATGAGAGGAGGCTTTAAAACTTCTTCGGGATCGGTGTACCTTCCACGGGACGGTTGAGCTAACGTAGGCTAATGTGATTAGCATGAGGTTGTAAGTAACAAGAACATTTCCCAGGACATAGACATATCTGATATTGGCAGAAAGCTTAAATTCTTGTTAATCTAACTGCACTGTCCAATTTACAGTAGCTATCACAGTGAAAGAATACCATGCTATTGTTTGAGGAGAGTGCACAGTTTTGAACATGAAAAGCTATTAATAAACAAATTAGGCACATTTGGGCAGTCTTGATACAACATTTTGAACAGAAATGCAATGGTTCATTAGACCAGTCTAAAGCTTTGCACATACACTGCTGCCATCTATCTAGTGGCCAAAATCTAAATTACAGTTTTGCTGGAATAATACATTATGGCCTTTCTCTTGCATTTCAAAGATGGTACAAAAAAAATACAAAAGAACAGTTGGTTTTTTCTTTGTATTGTCTTTTATCAGATCTATTGTTTTATATTCTCCTACATTCCTTTCACATTTCCACAAACTTCAAAGTGTTTCCTTTGAAATGGTACCAAGAATACACATATCCTTGCTTCGGGGCCTGAGTTACAGGCAGTTAGATTTGGGTATGTCATTTTAGGCGAAAATTGAAAAAAGGGGCGGATCCTTATTAAAGTGGACAGATGGTTCAAACAGCAGGTATGCTGTAGCCTGTACAGTAGCAGATATTGGCTATACATCACACAGACTGACTCCAGGTCTGCTTAAATGAAGGGAAAAGGACAGCAGGGAGATTGATGCACTGACTGGTCCACTGCTTTTGCTGATTTCTCAAAGTAGCCCTTGAGGCATTTTATGGTCTTTCTATTGGCTTGTGGCTTGTGTGAATGAATGTTCTTTCATTGGTTATTGTGGTTGAGATTTGGCTCACTGTCAATCTAAAGTCTATGTTGATTTGATATTCAAATATTTGATTTCTATCAGTGTACCCTCTATTTTCCCAGATAAAGTTAACTTAGTCATTATATATTGATTTGAATAATCTATTGCTCCCAAAAGATGAATTAGAGTGACAGATACCGAGAGTGTGCCAATACTCTTTGAATGTAGAAACGAGGTGTTGCACACTTCTTTGATTGTAGAAACTAGGTGTTGCACGCACACACGCACGCACGCGCACGCACGCACGCACACACACACACACACACACACACAATTCAAAAGTTGGTAAATAGGCACTGCAGTTTATAGTGCCCGCTTAACCATCCCCCCTGTCTCACTTGCTCTCTCGATGTCTCTACACATTCACCGACTAGCAAATATCATCAGAGTTGTCCTCGCTCATACACACATGCACACACACAAACGCACACTCATAGCCTCTGCTGCAGTGGATGATATACCTTTCGCGTATCATTCCTGGACACTTCGTTTCATCCTCTACAATTGGAAATACGGGTCGTTGCACGGACAGATTATTTTAAAATCCTGAAATTACGCACAGTGCGATTTGCGTTTATTAACCAGAGAATAAGAACAATTCAAACGTTATTCGTAATCCGGAGCTCATTTTCTGCCGTTTGGACTGGTCGCGCGCGCAAACCTTTCGGTGCAAAATCATGGTGATCATGAATCATTAGAAATAACCGACTAGCATTATTTTAATGTCTGTCTAATATTCTCCATCGCGACGGAAGGGGAAACTATCCTGCCTCATTAGCTTTTACAGCACTTGAACGAAATCATTCAATTTATTCGCTGAACCCAATTAATTGGACACTTCATCTTAGGTTTTGGAATTATTGAACTCTGCCTACTGAACGACAAAAAGAGGCAAACGTGGTTTCCAAACAAGTTATACCCTATTTATAAACCCAACATTCAACGTTGATAAAAACATGAACTATTTGCGTTGTATATCATGCGCCTCTGCACTGACAAATTATAAATCGAAACGATTAGTCCACTGAAATAATATAAAGAGCAGGCGAGCTAGGCTATTTCTTATTCTTTTCTAACAATCTTTCACTGTCTGTTACGAGGCGAACACGTGAATCCACTTTTTGGAGAGCGCAAAGTTCTTGCAATGAAATGCTATTGCGATTCATTGCAAATTCACCTCAAGGCTCTCTAAACTTTTAATTACAACACAATCTCCGATTATTCTAATACGAACCCAACTCCACTGCAACATTCGGATATTGCTCCAATTCAATTTACCTGACCATGGCGGTAATTGGAAAAAGCCTGCGGCAATTATCGAGTGTTGCGTCCGGCCATATTGCACTTCGAGCATCGCTCACCTTACTTCTACTCTCTTGGCCGTGCCCGTCCCTAGGCAAGAAGAAACTCTACATCGGAGCTCTCTTCCCCATGAGCGGCGGTTGGCCGGGCGGCCAAGCATGTCTCCCCTCTGCGCAGATGGCTTTGGATCTGGTAAACAACCGGACGGATATTCTGCCGGATTACGAACTGGAGCTGATATACTATGACAGTATGGTGAGTAGATGTTGGATCAAATAGATCAATTGTTGTAGTTAAAAAGTGAAAGTCACATAATCAGAAGAGAATACAACTTTATGTTGGTTTTTCACAAGTCTCTTGACCAGTTGAAATTTAATTAGACCCGTTTGTGTTCATGATATATTAAATACATGAGCACTTCATTTCAGTTACAGCCTTTCTTCTTTACATATGTCTCTATACATTGTTAAAACTTGCCAACATGATATTGATTTCCAGCAGGCATACTTCTTTGAATGCATTACCCTTGTAGCAGGTGGGTGCAATAATGTAACAACTCAGCAGCATACTTATTTAATATTGTCAAGGGAGTTATGTACCAAAAGCCAAATTATATTACCCCTTTTAGAATTGTTGCACAGCTGCCCATTTAATTAAAAAAACAAGGCAACAGTAAACATGTCATCCCCCACAAAAGATGCAGCGTCCCCCTTGGGCCAATTGAGATAAATCTCGCAACTAACACATTTCAGTTAATTACCATAGCTCCGGCTTTAGGCCAATTAGTGTCATTTTGTAAATGCCGGATCTCTATGGCAAGACCCATCATTGACCCAAATGTAGTCAAAATCGGTCTAGTGCTGTCTGATATATCGCATGTGGCTAATGTACGAATGGACAGAGACCGATCCACAGTCGCCTCCCCGATTTCATGGTGATGGACGATAAACTAAACTAATGCCAAGACAGAAACTGATATTGGCTTGCTGCAATTCAGCACTAAGGACAGCGTCAGTGGACAACCACAAAGCATCAGCTGGCTGCTAAATGACGAAGTGGAAGGCAATAACTGGGGCAGAAACAGTGGGAAACATATAGATGTGTAGTGAGTGAATAGTGCTGACATTTGAAAATGCCTATATGATAAATGATTGATGAGAGACAAGCAGCAGGTGTTTTGTTCATTTAATAACACAAATATTTAGCTCTATCATTTCCTGGTTAGTCACTGGAGCTTAGTGGTCAGCTAGTGGTCAAATGGGTCAGTGACGGTCAGTAATGGTCAGCTATATGTGACATCTTATCCCGAGGAGACCTCTGCAGTGGCATTCTGTCCACTGAAGAAATGTCTCCTGTGCTTTGACATATAGACATTGGTCTTGACATGTAGACATTGGTCTTGACATATATACATATAGACATTGGTCTTGACATATAGACAATGGTCTTGACATATAGACATTGGTCTTGACATATAGACATTGGTCTTGACATATAGACATATAGACATTGGTTTTGACAAAAAGACATTGGTCTTGACAAAAAGACATTGGTCTTTTTTATTTTTAAGACACATCACCTCGTTAGCTTTAACACACAGCCATCCTTCCCACTGGGTTTCCATATCAATCATACTACAGGACAGATGCCTCCACTACACCCGGGCATACAGCACACAGGCATGAAACAGTTAACTGTGCTGTGACTGGTTAGGGAGCAGTGCTCGCTTTGTTCTGATTGGTGTAAAAGGCTCTGCAATGGAATCCCATTGTAAAGAATAGGGGAGAGGAAAGTTGGCATGGCAACACAGTTACCATTGAAACAAACAGGCTTCATATTTTTCTCCTTTCAATTAGATAATAATATGGATGAATAGATATGGTTGATGTGTTCATGTCGAGATTCAGGGTTTGAAAATCATATACAAAACATGACGTTAGGCTGTGGACATATCAAATATACTGACTATACATATCATTTAACTTGAAACAGCTTTGTGAATCAATGGTACTGGCCATAGAATACAATATATTCTAAAATCTAGAATTGCGGAATTTATGGAATTAATATCACCCATTGGTTGATTTATGGTTCTCTTTTTGTTTTGACAAACCAATAGATTTACACCTTTGTGACAGACCAATACATGACTAGAACCAAATCAATGAACATGTCAGACAGTGACGTTTTCTTGAATGTAGCCTGCAGGTACGTGCTAGTGTACAGTTATTGCTAATTACAGTTGGGTTTGATGATCACTTTAACGATCAGTGGATTGTGAACGCTTCACACCTGGCTGTAATATTAATGAACAGCTTATGGCATTAAGAGTGAAATGATAGGAGATGGAATTGAATACGGCTACTATTTACTTTCAGTTATTATCCAATCAACAACTTTTTTGGTCAGCTACCAAATATCACCCAGGCAATCATAACTCACACTCTGTTTGAGCATGAGATTTAGAAATAAGAATCACCATCATCCAATTGCTTGTCTTCTTAATTGCTTTATAATATCTAGGGTTGGGATATCAAATATGAAGACGTGCTCATACAGTGGTCTTGGCTTGAATGTATAATGATGTTCAATAATAGAATGTGTTCATCTACTGTAAAGGTCACAATAGTTCAAGTGAAGCATCAAAGTGTGATCCGTTTGCCTTGGAAAAAGATGACTCATCAAATATAACATGGCATAATTAGACGCTGAATAATGAAATATCAAGAAGACGTTAGTGTAGATGAACTTCAACACTTACACCGTTTATTTGTAATGCAGCATATCTTTAGCTTTCAGTGCGGCAGGTAGCCTAGTGGTTAGAGCGTTGGGCCAGTAACTGAAAGGTTGCTGGATTGAATCCCCGAGCTGACAAGGTAAAAATCTGTCATTCTGCTCCTGAACAAGGCAGTTAACCCACTGTTCCCTGATAGGCTGTCATTGTAAAATAAGGATTTGTTCATACAGTGGCAAGAAAAAGTATGTCAACCCTTTGGAAATACCTGGATTTCTGCATAAATTGGTCATACATTTTGATATGATCTTCATCTAGGTCACAACAATAGACAAACACGGTCTGCTTAAACTAATAACACACAAACAATTATATGTTTTCCTGTCTTTATTGAACACAACGTGTAAACATTCACAGTGCAGGGTGGAAAAAGTATGTGAACCCTTGGATTTAATAACTGGTTGACCCTACTTTGGCAGCAATAACCTCAACCAAACATTTTCTGTAGTTGCGGATCAGGCCTGCACAACAGTCAGGAGGGATTTTGGACCATTCCTCTTTACAAAACTGTTTCAGTTCAGCAATATTCTTGGGATGTCTGGTGTGAACTGCTCTCTTGAGGTCATGCCACAGCATCTCAATTGGGTTGAGGTCAGGACTCTGACTGGGCCACTCCAGAAGGCATATTTTTTTTCTTCTGTTGAAGCAATTCTGTTGTTGATTTACTTCTGTGTTTTGGGTCGTTGTCCTGTTGCATCAACCAACTTCTGTTGAGCTTCAATTGAAGGACAGATAGCCTAACATTCTCCTGCAAAATGTCTTGATAAACATGGGAATTCATTTTTCCGTCGATGATAGCATGCTGTCCAGGCCCTGACGCAACAAAGCAACCCCAAACCATGATGCTCCCTCAACCATACTTTACAGTTGGGATGAGGTTTTGATGTTGGTGTGCTGTACCTTTTCTTCTCCACACATAGTGTTGTGTGTTCCTTACAAGCAACTCAACTGTAGTTTCATCTGTCCACATAATATTTTGCCAGTAGTGCTGTGGAACATCCAGGTGCACTTTTGCAAACTTCAGACGTGCAGCAATGTTTTTTTTGGACAGCAGTGGCTTCTTCCGTGGTGTCCTTCCATGAACACCATTCTTGTTTAGTGTTTTACATATCGTAGACTCGTCAACAGAGATGTGAGCATGTTCCAGATATTTCTGTAAGTCTTTAGCTGACACTAGGATTCTTCTTAACCTCATTGAGCATTCTGTGCTGTGCTCTTGCAGGACGGCCACTCCTAGGGAGAGTAGCAACAGTGCTGAACTTTCTCCATTTATAGACCATTTGTCTTACAGTGGACTGATGAACATCAATGCTTTTAGAGATACTTTTGTAACCCTTTCCAGCTTTATGCAAGTCAACAATTCTTAATCTTAGGTCTTCTGAGATCTCTTTTGATCGAGGCATGGTCCACATCAGGTAATGCTTCTTGTGAATAGCAAACTCAAATTTTGTGAGTGTTTTTTATAGGACAAGGCAGCTATAACCAACATCTCCAATCCCGTCTCATTGATTGGACTCCAGGTTAGATGACTCCTGACTCCAATTAGCTTTTGGAGAAGTCATTAGCCTAGGGGTTCACATACTTTTTCCAACCTACACAGTGAATGTTTAAATTAGGTATTCAATATCGACAAGAAAAATACAATAATTTGTGTGTTATTAGTTTAAGCACACTATGTTTATCTATTGTTGTGACTTAGATGAAGATCAGATCAAATTTGATGACCAATTTACGCAGAAATCCAGGTTATTCCAAAGGGTCCATATACTTTTTCTTGTCACTGTAACTGACTTGCCTAGTTAAATAAAGATCCAATAAAAATCGATCTACATGGGAAGACTGCTGCTTGTTTGTTTGTGTGGCAGTATAGGGAGAGAACATTAGACTGTTTACAGCACATTGAGATCTATACACAGACACACCACTCACCCTCTCTAGACCGTTGCCATGGTTATATCAAAGCGGAGACTGATAACTTTGATCAATTATTAACTGTGGTGGAGGGAGACAGAGGTAGAGAAATGGCGTGATGAGGTGCTCTCTGTGTAGGGGTGCCGTCTTTCGGAGGGGACTTCAAACTGGTGTCCTGAATCTGTTGTCACTAAAGATCCCATGGCACTTATTGTAAGAGTAGGGGTGTTAACCCCGGTGTCCTAGCTAAATTCCCAATCTGTCCCTCATACCGTCATGGCCACCTAATCATCCCCAGCTTACAATTGGCTTATTCATCTCTCCTCCCCTGTAACTATTCCCCAGGTCGTTGCTGTAAATGAGAGCGTGTTCTCAGTCAACTTACCTGGTAAAATAAGGCTTAAATAACATTTTAAAAATCTCTCACTTCCCCTTTAATTGGCGGCTGGAACATGATAGGACTCAATCAGGGACCAAAATTATCAATATTTCCACACGGTCCACATGCATACTCGTGCACTATCTCACACGCATGCATGCACACACACACGTGTATCAAATTCATGTATGCACCATTTAACGCCATGACTCATGTGGTACTCCAGATTTAATTACAGGGGGGAGATCACAGTGACTTGAGATAAGACATAAGAGCCCACTGGTCCTCTTATATATTCACACTTCTTTTATATTTATTCAATCTGAAATGCAATTCAAGAGAATAAAGCAGATCAGCATATGTGGCTTCTTCTCCTATTCTTTCTGTGGGATTGGTTTCTCATCAAAGTCTCATGGGCGGATAGAGTAGTATCTATTAGCTAACTCTGACGCTAATATTGGGTTGCATCGTTTCAGCACCACGGACAGTGCATGTGTGTGTGTGGAAAAGAGGAGGGTTATACATCCCACCCTTACAACAAAAGAAAACGTGGTTTTCGGACACGTGTGAAGTTTCACATGTAAATTTTTTACATGTGTTTTTCCATTATAATTTCTTTTTTATTCCCACTTCCAGCTACATCTGGTCTCCCATCCAGGGACTGACCCTGCTTAACTTCAGAGGCAAACCAGCAGTAGGGTGCTTTGTTGCTGTAATGAATTTGTCAGAACTTGCAACTGGAAAAAAGGCAGGGATAGCAAAGACCAGAGTAACATAACCAAAGAGAGGGAAAATGTCAGGGAAGAGGGAGGCATTTTATTTAATTGCATTATCATCATTTCTTTAAACTGAAAACAATTTTTTTGCATTCATATACATTTCATTGGCTTTCGCATGTAAAAATGATTTTGTTTTGCTATCAATAGTTTTGGGTTTATGTTTTGCATTCAATATCATTCTTTTAGTTTGGAATACTAAGAATGTTGTTCTGGACTACAGAACTTTTGCTTCATATTAATAGCACAAACGTAGCTCACTCACTAGAGCAGGGTTAGACAACCCCGGTCCTGGAGGGCCGCAGGCGCTTCATGTTTTTCATTTAACCAACCTGGAAGACCAGGTGTGTTGAATTTAGGCAATCACTGAACTGATCAATTAGCTCAGTTGGTCAGGTGTGGTGCCTAGTTAGAACAAAATCCTGCAGCACTCCAGGAACAGGGTTGCCTACCCCTGCACTAGAGGATTGCACCATGTAACAACGCTGTTACTCAATTAAAAGTGTTTAAAGTGGCAATCCTTAATTGAAACATTAACAAAGTGTTCTCCTTGCCACAGTTTCGGTAAACAGCTGAGGGTTGGAGCTGTAGAAATGCAACCACTCTTATATCCATATGCTACGCTATGGATGCAAGTACTGACCATCCATCAAAATCATAGTTTTAACTATGTTTTTAGGCTACACAGTGTTTGTTTACATTTACTTTGTTTACAAACATTGGAGTAAATGTGGAGTATTCTTACATGTGAAACTGCAAATTAGATTGTCTCTTTAGATGTGGGATTGCAAGGTCATGAAAAACAATCACACGTTCAAGTATTTTCAAATATGAAAATGCAAATTAGATTTTTACAGGTGTGATTGTTTTTCACATGTGGTTTTCTTACATGTGAAACAGCAAATGTGATTTTCACATAGGAATGTTTTTCCTATGTCAAACGGCATATCCCATTCTCACGTGAAAGTTTTCACATGTAAACCGCAAAATTTCACATGTCAAACTGCAATTCAGATGTGAGGTGAAAACATGTTATTCGCCTCACATGTGAAAGGTGGTGCTAACATCTACATTTAATGTACGTGTATCTATTTTTGTTTTTGTAAAGGCAGGCATCTCCAGTAGTTCTCTAGGGCAGAGAAAAGGTTATGACCGCCTGACATGTTATCAGATGTGACAGGATAGCAAAACGTCACTTTCTCTTCCATTGTGATCAATTGGACTTGGTGGTATCATGACATCTAGATTATATCCTACAATAGTAGCATTAGACAACAACGTTTTCACAGTCAAACAACCATCATTGAAATCAACAGGCAATTTTTGCGTCCAATACATTTGCTTCTTGAGTGCGCTATTTCCATCTCGGAAAACAAACGGAGACAAACCAACACCCAAATCAGGGCCCATAATGTCCGTTGTTAAGTCACAGTTTTCCACACCCAGATTGCTTGTGACACCCAACTGCAATGCATGGGAGTTCTGTTTCCTCTCTCTCCCCCTCCACAGCAAATCCCCATTAAACGTGTCAGGCTGATTTAGATCGGGCCCTATTGAGGACTGGAATGGGGATGGCTTATTCAAAACCTTGTTGACAGGCCTGTGATGGATAATTTGTTCATGATTGGACCACCTCAAGCTTATTTTACATTAATTTGAGGCTTTGAATGTGTTCTGTTTGTGATATCTCCCTCCCTCTTTGTGCAGTCATATTTTCTTCCTGTCTCTTTTTGGACAGGTCGATTTAACTCTCTCGGTTTAACTCTCTCTTTTCCCACTTTTATACTGACGCTCAATAAGGCTGAATATCGATCGCTGTTCTGTTCTTCTCTTTCTGATATTCTTCTTTCTTCCCCCCTCCCTCCTCTCTCTCTCCCTTCTCTCTCTACCCCTGTTCTCTACCCACCCCCTCACTTTCTCTCCCACATATCTCACCCCTCTTCTCTTCCTCTCCTTCCCCCTATTTCTCTCCTAATCTTCCTCCTCTTTTTCCTCCCTCTCTCTCTCCCTTCATCTCCCTCACATCTGTCTCCCCTTTTATTTCCCTCCATCTCCCCCATATCCCCTCCTCCCTCCATTTCCCCCCCTCTCCCTCTTCCTCTTTCTATCTCTTAGTGTGACCCGGGGGAATCCACCAAGTTGCTCTATGATCTGCTCTACACAGAGCCCATCAAGACAGTTCTGATGCCCGGCTGCAGCTCCGTATCCACACTGGTAGCAGAGGCTGCTCGCATGTGGAACCTCATAGTGGTGGGTAGCTACTGTGTGTGTGTGTGTCCCATGCTCTCTCTCTCTCTCTGTCTCTCTCTTGTAATCTCATAATCAACCTTAAACTTTTTAGCCAAGTAATTAATTGAGAACAAATTAAATCTCCCTATCTATCCTTCTCTCTCCTTCATTAAAAACTTTAAAAAAATCTCTTTTTATTTTTCCAATCTACTCTTTACTCCCTCCACTTGTCAGCAACTAGTGCCTTGGGACACACACACACACACACACACACACACACACACACACACACACACATATATATATATATATAAAGGGATCAGGCTCTTTAGTGAGTGAGTGTACACCACCACCAATCTCCACACATATTATTTCTGTCTCTGTTCAGCCCTTAGGAGGAGTATCTCTCTGCATGTCAAACAAGCCTATCAGGGAGGGAAAAGAGCCAAGGACCAAACAGATCAGAATCAAGGGACTTCTGGGTGCTCCAATTGTAGGCTGTATTCGGATCTCCCAAAGCCTAGCGTAGCAACTCAGTCTACATTTAAAGCCAATCTCATTGACCCAATACAAGAAAAAAGTTCATACTGGCACTGTGAAACATTTAAAAACATTTAGCAACGGAAAACAAAAATGTGTCTTTCTTGTTGGACAAATCCAGTGAATCCCTTCCTGTTTTAGTCCATTTGGTGCATAATGAACACGACCCTGTACCAACTCATTTTGAGGCTAGTGTTTGTTTCAGGTCGTGAAAAAAAGCACATGGGAGTACTTCTCTTCTGCTTCCTGCAAAGTGGTGTTTTATGAGCCTCTCTGTGCCCCGCCGCTTTGCTCCATTTCCTTCTATTTCATTCTCCCGTGTGCGTGTCACCCCTAATGCTGGAGCTGTTTTCCACAGGCTGATACCATCGTCCCCCTGACTGCACTCAATTGTGAGCAGGCAAACTCTATTCTACTCTACATGTCACTAGCTGTATTGTCTGCTGTCCATGTATTGGGGGCTCCACTACCTCTACATACACCAGGACATTTGTTTACGCTGGGACTCGATATTGTACATGACGTTTGACATTTGACATTAATCATCAGGTCTCTACCTTCTTCTTCTCTCATTCCCTGATGTCAGGGTGCCGATGCTCTGAACACCGAAACCAAAGTCATGATAGATATAGAACATGAGACCCCTTCACCTCTTAATTCAATTGAAATCGGAATACATTAGTACTGTATATTGCCTGGCTGTGTAGCGTTTTAAATGTTTATCTCCCTCCCTATCTCCCTCTCTCTCTTTCTCAGTTGTCCTATGGCTCCAGCTCTCCAGCCTTGTCCAACAGGAACCGCTTCCCCACCTTCTTCCGCACCCACCCTTCGGCCACCCTCCACAACCCCACCAGGGTACGCCTCTTCCAGAAGTGGAAGTGGACCAAGATCGCTACCATCCAGCAGACCACAGAGGTCTTCACTTCGGTCAGTACACTCTCTCCGTCTATCTCTTCTCTCTATGTCTCTCTCTCGCTCTCTTTCTATCGCTCTGTCTCTGTATCTCTCTCTCTGTCTCTGTCTGTCTCTCACTCTCTGTCTCGCACTCTACGTCTGTCTCTCTCTCTATCTTTCCTCCACAGCCTCCTCTTCAGTGACTCTCCCACATCTTAATGAGCAAATGAGTGTGGGGGAGTGGGTGTGTGCGTACGTGGGACTTATATGCGGTATGACAGTCTTTTAAGTATTCAATCCCACAATTGATCGTGGATTTCTGAAGTAATTTGTTGGAATATTGGTGGTGAGCAACCGGGTGGATGATGTGGCACTTGGGTCCTTTCCTCTAATGGAGGTTAATGATCTCCCTCTTCCTTGATTCCTTGACTCTATCTCTCCTCTTTCCCCTCTCTTTCCCTACGTCTTTTCCTCCTTATCTTCTCCCCTTCTTTCTGCCTCTCGTTTTCTCTTTTTTCCCCACCTCTCTCTCTCAAATGATCTTTCTCTTTCTCTCCCTCTGTCCTTTATTATCTCTTTCCTCTTTTACTCTCTTCTTTCTCGGTCCATTTCAATTTCTTGCGCCTTTCCTTTCTCATTTTCTCACCCCTTCTCTCGGTCTTTCAATCTCTACCACTCCCTTCTCTCTTTCTATCTTCCCCATCCCTTCTCTCTTTCGTCTTTCCTTCTCTGTTCTCACTTCCTTCTCTCTTTCTATCTACCCCCTCTCTTCTTCTCTCATATAGACTCTGGATGATCTGGAGCAGAGGGTGAAGGAGGCTGGGATTGAGATCAGTGTGAGACAGAGCTTCCTCACCGACCCGGCTGTCGCTGTCAAGAACCTCAAGGTGCTTTGATGAAATATTCAATGGGGGGGGGGGCTGCTGTTGCTCTCCCCTGCTCACAGCTGCGCCTGTTAGCGAAGTGAGGTGATTTAATACAGGAAATTAATGCAGGAGGCTAATTAGCACTGCCAACTGCCAGGCTGTGAAGTGCCGAGGTAGCCGAGGTTGTACCATAGAATTGGAATAGTCAAAGTGTAAAGGCTTGTATCATTATTATTGAACTATGCGAATGTATTTTCATTACGATGGCTTAAATCATTGCGCTTCCTGTCATTGAATAGCGCCAGGATGCCAGAATAATTGTGGGGCTCTTCTATGAGACGGAAGCCAGGAAAGTGTTTTGCGAGGTGAGTGTTTTTCATTGTTTGACCTCAAGTTATGTTGAGCATTAAATCATCGGGCTATTTATAGTTATTGACCTCTATTGTATCTTGAACCTCTATCTGAACAAATTACCATTTTTATTTAATTCATTCTTATTTGTACTGTGGTGATGATGTAGCCTTGAGAAGCAGAGAATATTTCTGTGGAATTAAGAATCATTTAACAGACAATTAAGTGTTTCATCTTCTTCTTTTCTGTCTATTTTCCAAATGTTTCTCTCTCTCTCTCTCCTTCTCTTTTTTCCTATTTTCTCTCTCTTTCGCTTTCTCTCCCCTCTCTCCCTCCAACTCTCTCCCTCCATCCTCCAGGTATTTAAGGAGAAACTGTATGGGAAGAAATATGTGTGGTTTCTGATTGGTTGGTACGCTGATAACTGGTTCAAGATCAAAGACCCGTCCATCAACTGCACCATCGAGAACATGACAGAGGCGGTGGAGGGCCACGTTACCACGGAGATCGTCATGCTCAACCCCGAGACCGTCCGCGGAGCCTCCAACCTGGTGAGAACATCTGGGCCGGATCTAGCACTGATCCAGGATCAGCTCCCCCGAGTTCATGTAATGTTATTGATTATGATCAGCATTCCAACGTGGTGAGCAACATCTGCTCTCCATCTGGTCACGTCGTCCCTTCAATTTCACACGCTGCCAGCTTAGCTGCTGATTAGCTTCATATACCTTCCTCTACCTGCAGAGCGGTGGCTTGATGTGCTTCTGCAATAGTACACTCTAGGGGCCCTTTAGGCTTTTCCACACCACATGTTTCTGAGCTCAGGGCAGAGACACATATTTAGACATTTATATGAAATAAATGTCCCTGGCCCAGGGCTATCCCTAATAAATATTCAACTTAGGTGACAATGGAACTCTGTGATTGGCTAGCCCCAAAAAGCTGGCGTAAAAGCTGTCTTAGCCCTGAGCTAAGTACAGTACCGTTTGAGTTCAAAGGCTAGTAATACGTATCCATTACACAGTGCTTGAGGCTCCAGTATTGCCTAAATCTAAGTTGACCCTAATGCAACTAACATAGTGATTCTAATTATAGAAATGTCATACTAATGAGTTTGATGGACAATAGTTCAGTTTGAAAGCCACACGAATGGTGACCCTCATATATCAACTCCTCCCCTTCCCGATGTCTGGTCCAATCAGACCTCTCAGGAGTTCCTGGGGGCGTTGATGAACCGGCTGGGGGGTATGAACCCGGAAGAGACGGGGGGCTTCCAGGAGGCCCCTCTGGCCTACGACGCTGTCTGGGCCCTGGCACTGGCCCTCAACAAGACTGTGGCCCCTCTGAAGGCCAAAGGCCGCAGGCTGGAAGACTTCAACTACAACAACCATGACATCACAGCAGAGATCTACCGCGCCCTCAACACCAGCTCATTTGAAGGCGTGTCTGTGAGTACAGGAGGGAGGGTCATCCAGTAGAATATACTAGGGCCATGTTCATTAGGGCACAAAATGTTTGAAAACCCTTTGCAATGGAAAACGCAAATGAGTGTTCCTTATTATACAAGTCCAGGTAGTCCAACACTGGTTGGAGGATTAACACACCTGATTCAACAACTAAACTTATCATCAAGCCCTTGGTTAGTTGAATATGCTGTGTTAGGAATGGGTTGGAGCAAAAGCCTGCATACCCTATTTGTCCCAGGACCGGATTAGAGAACACGTGTAATGTATGTATTGGCTCATTCAATACGTCTGAATGACAGTAGATTTCTGACTTGATGTAGCACTTTTCTTCTCCTTCAGGGTCATGTGGTGTTTGATGCCCAGGGTTCCAGGATGGCTATGACCCTTATTGAGCAACTGCAAGGTAAAGTCATCTATCACCATTTCAACCATATTTCAGCCTTTCCTTGTTCTGGATATCCTACAGTAGTTAAGAAAATACATTTTGTTGTGGAGTGATTGAATGTCAGTCAGTCCAGTCATTCATCCAGATCAAGGCTGAAGCTTTTCTGACTTTCCCCCCGTTCTCACTCGTGTTGATTTGAGAGCAAAGCATTTTTTGGACACGCAAATTGTGTTTATTTATAAATGTGTTGAGGCAAGTCTTCAGTCTAATTGGAAGAGGCCTGGATCGAAGCTAAAGTGGCGGATTATTTTGTACCTCCGTTCTTTTTGGACCCCTAATGGATAACACAAATTATAATCCTACTTCTTCCTGCATGCACTGGGTAGCATTTCGCGTGCTGCCGTGCTAGTGACGAGGTCGGGTAATTTGGTTAATACATTGAAAGCCTTGACTTGAATTTGTGAATATTTCTCATCAGTATTCATGGTTAAGGATGCCACATACTCGTTCTCTCCCTCTCTCTTTCTTTCCCCGTGGTAGCTCTGTATCGGTCCTTCTCTCTGTATCGTCTCTATCTCTTCGTTCCACTTTTTCCCTCTTCTCTATTTGTGGATCTGAAATGTTCTGCCATGCACTTCTATAGCCTTCTTTTCATAATGATGTTTTGATCTGTCGTTCATTTTCAAAGTGTTTCTTTTGCTTGTTTTCGTTTGAACCCTTCATAACCCAAGGACATTATGTAGGCAGGAAAGAAAGAGGATTTGAGAAGATGTTAATTGAACTCTCTTCTCCCTCTCGCTGTGTAGGAGGCAGTTATAAGAAGATTGGATACTACGACAGCTCTCAGAAGAATCTCTCCTGGTTCGGCAACGATGTGTGGATAGGTGAGGCGGAGTTGATTACATTTGTCTTTGTCAGGCTTCCTATGTATGTCTCTCTCTCTCTGTGTGTGTGTGTGTGACTGTCTTACTGTGAGTCATCTATGTAACCATCTATCTCGTTCCCCTCACATTAGACCTAATGTTACGCCTACTCTTTCTCTAATCCCGCGCTGCCTCCATCCATCATTTCCATGTCAGACAAATCACCACTTCTAGCTTTAAAAGCCATCATTTGGACCCTCATCCTCCTTCACCCAGAATGAGTTTACAGCCACAGCCCAGTAGCCAGACCACGGCAGTCAGGAAAGCCTGACCCCACCCACACTTCTTCACTTTAGGAAAGTTCAACATCCACCACAGTCTGCAGAGCGTGACACAGTCTGCAGAGAAATGCTGTTACTGTCGATTTGCTTCAGCCACACCAAGACAAATGTTGTAGTTCAGTTGTTTACCGGCCCAGCCCTCCCTTGAGAGGTGACACACTTGTGCCTGGGCTCAGAATTACTGCACTGCTAATCAATCGTGCATGCTGGGAGCCCAGAGAGAGGGCACCGTTGTAGACTTTTAAGGAAACGATTTGTTGCCAAGGCTTAGCTTAGCCTCCGAGGGGAGCGGGTCCAATCAGAGACGACTGTATGGTGACCTGTATCTATCTCTGTCCTTCACAAGGCCGACATACTGTAGGGCTGAGTTTGGTGGTCTTACTGTAGGGCTGAGTTTGGTGGTCTTACTGTAGGGCTGAGTTTGGTGGTCTTACTGTAGGGCTGAGTTTGGTGGTCTTACTGTAGGGCTGAGTTTGGTAGTCTTACTGTAGGGCTGAGTTTGGTGGTCTTACTGTAGGGCTGAGTTTGGTGGTCTTACTGTAGGGCTGAGTTTGGTGGTCTTACTGTAGGGCTGAGTTTGGTGGTCTTACTGTAGGGCTGAGTTTGATGGTCTTACTGTAGGGCTGAGTTTGGTGGTCTTACTGTAGGGCTGAGTTTGGTGGTCTTACTGTAGGGCTGGGTTTGATGGTCTTACTGTAGGGCTGAGTTTGGTGGTCTTACTGTAGGGCTGAGTTTGGTGGTCTTACTGTAGGGCTGAGTTTGGTGGTCTTACTGTAGGGCTGAGTTTGGTGGTCTTACTGTAGGGCTGAGTTTGATGGTCTTACTGTAGGGCTGAGTTTGATGGTCTTACTGTAGGGCTGAGTTTGGTGGTCTTACTGTAGGGCTGAGTTTGGTGGTCTTACTGTAGGGCTGAGTTTGGTAGTCTTACTGTAGGGCTGAGTTTGGTGGTCTTACTGTAGGGCTGAGTTTGGTGGTCTTACTGTAGGGCTGAGTTTGGTGGTCTTACTGTAGGGCTGAGTTTGGTGGTCTTACTGTAGGGCTGAGTTTGGTGGTCTTACTGTAGGGCTGAGTTTGGTGGTCTTACTGTTCTGTAGTGTGACAGGAGTGAGTTTGGTGTGATGTAGGTTTACAGAGGTGAGGATGGTTTGTTCCAGAGGTGATGGAGTGGAGTCTAGTTTTCTGGAGAGTGAAAGAGGTTTGTTTGCTATAGAGGTGACAGTGTTAAGATTGGTTGACCCGCACACTCTTAGAAAAAGGGTTCTAAAGGGTTCTTCAGCTGTCCCTATTGGAGAACCTTTTTATGTTCCATGTAAAACCCTTTTTGGTTTCAACCATTTTGGGTTCCATGTAGAAGCCTCTGTGGACAGCCAAATAACCCTTTAGATAACACCTTTTTTTCTAAGTGTGTACAGTAACAGAGGTGAGTCAAGATTACTGGTGAGTCACAGCCCAATGGACAAAACTGGTTGCCATGTCATTTTCCACATCATTTCAACAACAACAACAAAAAACATGACGTTGAATCAAAAAGTCATCAACATTTTTTCACCCAACTTTGAACCTAAATCCAATGGGGAAATTCTTTGTTAATTTCATGTTGAGTTCACATTAGTTGACAACTCAATCAAATGTAAATCAAAACTAGACATTGAACTGACGTCTGTAACCAGTGGGAGAGGGGAGTTTAGTTTGCTATAGAGGTGACAGAGTTTTGTTTTTTGCTATAGAGATGACGGATTTGAGTTTAGTTTGTTCTTGAGGTAACGGAGGTGAGTTTAGTTTGTCTTAGAGGTAACGGAGGTGAGTTTAGTTTGTTCTAGAGGTAACGGAAGTGAGTTTAGTTTGTTCTTGAGGTAACGGAGGTGAGTTTAGTTTGTCCTTGAGGTAACGGAGGTGAGTTTAGTTTGTCCTTGAGGTAACGGAGGTGAGTTTAGTTTGTTCTTGAGGTAACGGAGGTGAGTTTAGTTTGTTCTTGAGGTAACGGAGGTGAGTTTAGTTTGTCCTTGAGGTAACGGAGGTGAGTTTAGTTTGTTCTTGAGGTAACGGAGGTGAGTTTAGTTTGTTCTAGAGGTAACAGAGGTGAGTTTAGTTTGTTCTTGAGGTAACAGAGGTGAGTTTAGTTTGTTCTTGAGGTGACGAAAGGTGTTTAGTTTGTTCTTGAGGTAACGGAGATGAGTTTAGTTTGTTCCTGAGGTAACGGAGGTGAGTTTAGTTTGTTCTTGAGGTGACGAAAGGTGTTTAGTTTGTTCTTGAGGTAACGGAGGTGAGTTTAGTTTGTTCTAGAGGTAACGGAGGTGAGTTTAGTTTGTTCTAGAGGTAACAGAGGTGAGTTTAGTTTGTTCTAGAGGTAACGGAGGTGAGTTATGTTTGTTCTAGAGATGATAGAAGTGAGTGTAGTTTGTTCTAGAGGTAACAGAGGTGAGTTTAGCTTGATGTACAGTGGCAGAGGCGATTTGGGTCTGCTGTGGAGGTGATTGTTCTCTTAACTCTCCTGTTCTCTATTCTGTTTACTCCTTGTTCAATTACTCCGTCACTTTCTTGCTCTCTTCGCGGTCGCCCCTAACAACCACTTCAGCTCAGCTGTCTTCCTAATCACTGTGGCAACTGTTACAGAGCTTGGTCTCCATGGCAACACCCTGTCCTGATTCCTTGATCAAGGACGGAGGAAGGTTTAAACAGTGCAAACACATCAGCTGACAGGACAGTGCTCGCTCTCTCTTCAAGGCACACAAGAACACACACGTCTTCAAACAGCCGTCACTCTGTTCTTAGACAGGATGTCTCAGATGTCACATTAGGCAAGTCAGTGGTGTGATATCGCTGAAACCGTCAAACCAAATGCGGGCGCCCTGGTATTGTGACACCCCTGGGGCTCGACACTGTGTCACCCTCTTCCTGACATGGACACGTCACCACACACTGACACAAGTCTATGTCACTGTCACCGCCCTTACATAAGGACACAGTGACACCCACACCCCGAGAAGCTGTCAGGATCTGCAGGCAGAGCTGGATTTAAACAGACAGGAGGATACAGAGAGAAATCGGAGATGGATAAAGTCAGTCAGCTGCACTTTCAACCATCCCCTACCTTGAAAGAACCAATGCCTATCTGTTGGTTACTTTTTAGTTATGCACATGTTGTGAGATATTTAGGGGGAACACGTCCTGATTTCCACATCTATCCTCGTTTATTCTCAATTTCTGTACCTTGTTGGTCATTGAATTAAATCATTGAGAGCAACACAATAATGTATACCGGTTACTGTGTAAATTGATTGTGCCAATTTCATTTGATCCTTTAGGTTGGTGTCTGTAGAGGTTACTGAGCGTAGTGCCCTCCCTGATGTTCAAATTCAGATTTTGATCTTAATTCAAAACATAATTGTCCTTTTGCCCTGTTCTGTTCTGAGTGACATCAAGTACAGTACAGTAGACTGTCTGTCTCTTTAAGGCATGGATGGACTAACCTCTGTCCTGCCTCTCTCTCTTTCTTTCTTTCTTTCTTTTTTATTTTATTTATTTCTCTCTCTCTCTCTCTCTCTGTTCAGGTGCCGGGCCCCCGGCTGACTCGACAATAGTCATTGAGGAGTTTAGGTACCTCTCTCAGAAGCTGTTTGCTGCTGTGTCTGTCTTCGCTGGTCTGGGCATCCTGCTGGGCATCGTCTGTCTGACCTTCAACATCTACAACAGCAACGTCCGGTAAGATTATAACTTTATTTCCCCTCCAGAGGGTATTTATCTTGCACATTTAAGCAACACTGTCATTGTAGGCCGTCATTGTAAATAAGAATTTGTTCTTAACTGTGTCACGGCCGTTTAAAGGAGTGGACCAAGGCACAGCGTTTTGAGCGTACATACTTGTTTATTTAACGATGTCGCCAACAAAACAATAAACAACCAACCGTGACGCCAACGTAGTGCTCACAGGCAACTAAACATGGACAACTACCCACAAAACCAACATGGAAAATGGCAACCTAAATAGGCTCCCCAATCAGAGACAACGATAAACAGCTGTCTCTGATTGGGAACCCATTCAGGCCACCATAAACCTACATACCCCTAGACAATACAAAATCCCCATAGATAACCAAAAAGCCCTAGACAATACAAAAACTAAACAAACCACCCATGTCACACCCTGACCTAACCAAATAATAAAGAAAGCAAATATAACTAAAGTCAGGGCGTGACAAACTGACTTGCCTAGTTTAAAGGTTCAATTCAAAAATATATTTTTTAAAACAGCTAGCAATTCATCATCAACAATTCATCATTAAAACTCATCATCATCATTGGCAATCACGCTGGGTTGAGTATGACTGTCCTCCTGGTGGGTCCTGCTTGTAGGTCTTCAGATGGCTGTGGGCAAGTGATAGTCACGTTTATGTCAACATTTGGCATTACTGTCTCCAATCCATGCAAAATGCCTTGTCACTTTGCATTCAGTGACAAAATATGCCACGTTTATGACATTATTTTGATGCTGTTGTGACAAGTAGTTCCAATAAAGTGTTACGGACAGTGCACATGAAACAGTCCCTTTGTGGGTTTTGTCTATATTCTCTGGCCTTTCTTCATACCCTCTTTGTGTGTGTTGTGCCAGGTACATCCAGAACTCCCAGCCCTACCTGAACAACATGACAGCAGTGGGCTGTATGATGGCCCTGGCTGCTGTGTTTCCCCTGGGGATCGACGGACACCACATCCACAGGTCCCAGTTCCCTGTGGTCTGTCAGGTGACACAGCTAAAGCCGTGGGAATGGGTTGTTCTTCTAGTGCTAGAGTAGATGGATGTGCTGTAATGGCTTGCCAGGAGAAATGATTTATCTCTCTGCCTCTCTCTATTTCTCATATTCCTTGTCTCTCTCCTTATTTATTTATTTATTTCTCTCTCTCTCTCTCTCTCTCTCTCTCTCTCTCTCTCTCTCTCTCTCTCTCTCTCTCTCTCTCTCTCTCTCTCTCTCTCTCTCTCTCTCTCTCTCTCTCTCTCTCCTTATTTCTCTCTCTCTCATTATCAATTCAGCTGTTGCTTTATTGGCATAATAAAAATGGCATTTGCATTGCCAAAGCATCAAAAAAGTAAAATATTGAATCAACAAAATCTCTCTCTCTCTCCCTCTCTGTTTAGTTCCGTCTGTGGCTGCTCGGCCTGGGCTTCAGTCTGGCCTATGGCAGCATGTTCACCAAGATTTGGTGGGTACACAATCTCTTCACAAAGAAGGAGGAGAAGAAGGAGAAGAGGAAGGTAAGCCTTTTAGGAGGGCCAGAGGAGGGAACATGGAAGCTCCAGAGTCTACAGTACTGAATGTGTGGTGTTGGCAGATAGAAAATACATAAGCCGCTGGGAGATGTGCTCTGCTCTGCATGTTAAAGTATCTCTGTATATCCTCTACTGTGGGATATACTGCAGTAGAGTAGAGCAGAGTACAGTAGAGTAGAGTAGAGTCGAGTACAGTAAAATAAAGTACAGTAGAGTAGAGTAAAATGGAGTACAGTAGAGTAGAGCAGAGTAGAATACCGTAGAGTAGAATAGAGTACAGTAGAGTACAGTAGAGTAGAATAGAGTACAGTAGAGTACAGTAGAGTAGAATAGAGCAGCGTACGACAGGCTTGAAACAGAGACAGGAGTCACACAGACACACAGACACACAGACACACGTACACGCACACAAATGCATGCACACGCACACACAGACACACGCCCACTCACTCACACTCATACAGAGAGATACCTCCACACACACACACACACACACTCTTACCCGTGATGCTCACACTATCAGCTTGATTACGTATGCATGTGTGTGTCCTTTCTAAGATAGTGTGTCCTGAAGTCCTGAAGCTAGGGAGACACTGCGAGTGTGCGATGTGTTGTGGGAATTCTTCTAAGACCTAATCAGAAGAATGAGAGATTAAGCCATTTATGGAGCATTTATGAATATGTATGAGTATTAAAGTTCTATGTGGAAATCCAACCTTCGGGGGCTTTATTAGTTGAGCCAATGCAAGGCGAATCAGGTTGACTTTCAACTCTCTTTAATGGCCGTGCAAGGGCAATTTGCCAAAGAGCTCTGTGAAAGTACTTAAGAAAGTTTCCAAGTCAGAATATGGCAAGACTAGTGAAGGCAGTCAAATCATTTCATGCACTTGGAGAGAAGAGGTGACAAGGTCTATGTGATACGGTTTGGTTATGTTTGGGGTGAATGGTTGCAGGGCTAGAAGCAAGCCAGAATGAAGTGATGGAAAATGAAGAAGCATGTTGTTTATTTTGCTTATATCATTTTTGGGCCAAATTTCTTCCTGATATGTTACTCGTTCAAAAACCACTGCTGTTCATATAGCATCCACTGCCTAGTAACTCCTCAATTTACACTTAGAATATTTTAACATTATTGTCTAAATGCCAATGAATTTATGTGTGCTTTATTTAACCAGGGAAGCCCATTGACATGAATCTCTTTTTAAAGGGAGCTCTGATAACTTAAGTATTCTGTGCTGATACACGTATACAATACTGTACTCTGTTGGCAGTTTATCTACTGTATGCTTGAGCCCTTTCATCCTTGTTTGTGGACTCACTGCATTACCCTTGGTCCTTGGATTGTGATTGGTTCTCCTGTATCCCTGCAGCACCTGGAGCCATGGAAACTCTATGCAACAGTTGGAGTGTTACTAGCCATAGACATCCTGTCACTCGTGATTTGGCAGATTGTGGATCCTTTACACATCACAGTGGAGGTACAGTGACAATGTCATATCGGTCATACCCCTGGACTTTTTCTTAATGGTGTTGTGTTACAGGCTGAATTCAAAATGGATTTAATTGTTTTTTTTTGGTCACCCATCTACACACAATACCCCATAATGACAAAATGAAAACGTGTTTTTAGATTTTTTTGCAAATTTATTGAAAATGAAATACAGAAATATCTCATTTACATAAGTATTCACAACCCTGGGTCAATACTTTGTAGAAAGAAGCACCTTTGGCAGCGATTACAGCTGTGAGTTTTTCTGGGTCTCTAGAGCTTTCCACACCTAGATTATGCAACATTTGCCCATTGTTCTTTTCAAAATTCTTCAACTCTGTAAAATTGGTTGTTTATCTTTGCTAGAGATCCATTTTCAGGTCTTGCAATAGATCTTCAAGCAGATTTAACTCGGCCACTCAGGAACATTCACTGTCTTCTTGGTAAGCAACTCCAGTGTAGAGTTGGCCTTGTGTTTTAGGTTATTGTCCTGCTGAAAGGTGAATGACTCTCCCAGTGTCTGGTGGAAAATAGACTGAAACAGATCTTCCTCTAAGATTTAGCCTGTGCTTAGCTCCATTCCGTTTCTTTTTTATTATGAAAAACTCCCCAGTCCTTAATGATGACAAGCATACTCATAACATGATGCAGCCACCATTATGCTTGAAAATATGAAGAGTGGTACTCAGTAATGTGTTGTGTTGGATTTGCTCAAAACATAACACTTTGTATTGAGGATAAAAAGTTCATTGCTTTTCCACAGTTTTTGCAGTATTACTTTAGTGTCTTGTTGCAAACATGATGCAGGTTTTGGAATATTTTTATTTTGTGCAGGTTTCCTTTTTTCCACTCCGTCAATTAGGTTAGTATTGGGGCGGCAGGTAGCGTAGTGGTTAGAGCATTGGGCCAGTAACCGAAAGGTTGCTAGATCGAATCCCCCAGCTGACAAGGTAAAAATCTGTTGTTCTGCCCCTTATCAAGACAGTTATTCAAATCAAATTTTATTAGTCACATGCGCCGAATACAACAGGTGTAGACCTTACAGTGAAACGCTTACTTATGAGCCCCTAACCAACAATGCAGTTTAAAAAAACGGATAAGAATAATCAATAAAAGTAACAAGTTATTAAAGTGCAGCAGTAAAATAACAATAGCGAGACTATATACAGGGGGGAAAACGGTACAGAGTCAATGTGCGGTTGCACCGGTTAGTTGAGGTAATACAGTTAAAGTCGGAAGTTTACATACACCTTAGCAAAAATACATTTAAACTCAGTTTTTCACAATTCCTGACATTTAATCCTAGTAAAAATTCCCTGTCTTAGGTCAGTTAGGATCACCACTTTATTTTAAGAATGTGAAATGTCAGAAAAATAGTAGAGAGAATGATTTATTTTAGCTTTTATTTCTTTCATCACATTCCCAGTGGGTCAGAAGTTTACATACGCTCAATTAGTATTTGGTAGCATTGCCTTTAAATTGTTTAACTTGGGTAAAATGTTTCAGGTAGCCTTCCACAAGCTTCCCACAATAAGTTGGGTGAATTTTGGCCCATTCCTCCTGACAGAGCTGGTGTAACTGAGTCAGGCTTGTAGGCCTCCTTGCTTGCACACGCTTTTCAGTTCTGCCCACATATTTTCTATGGGATTGAGATCAGGACTTTGTGATGGCCACTCCAATACCTTGACTTTGTTGTCCTTAAGCCATTCTGCCACAACCTTGGAAGTTTGCTTGGGGTCATTGTCCATTTGGAAGACCCCGCTCATGTCTTGAGATGTTGCTTCAATATATCCACATCATTTTCCTCTTCATGATGCCATCTATTTTGTGAAGTGCACCAGTCCCTCCTGCAGCAAAGCACCCCCACAACATGATGCTGCCACCCCCGTGCTTCATGGTTGGGATGGTGTTCTTCGGCTTGCAAGCCTCCCCCTTTTCCTCCAAACATAACAATGATCATTATGGCCAAACAGTTTTTGTTTCATCAGGCATAGGACATTTCTCTAAAAAAGTACGATCTTTGTCCCCATGTGCAGTTGCAAACCATAGTCTGGCTTTTTTATGGCGGTTTTGGAGCAGTGGTTTCTTCCTTGCTGAGCGGCCTTTCGGGTTATGTCGATATAGGACTCGTTTTACTGTGGATATAGATACTTTTGTACCTGCTTCCTCCAGCATCTTCACAAGGTCCTTTGCTGATGTCTGGGGTTGATATGCACTTTTCACACCAAAGTACGTTCATCTCTAGGAGACAGAACGCGTCTCCTTCCTGAATGGTATGACGGCTGCGTGGTCCCATGGTGTTTATACTTGCATACTATTGTTTGTATAGACGAACGTGGTACCTTCAGGTGTTTGGAAATTGCTCCCAAGGATGAACCAGACTTGTGGAGGTCTACAATTTTTTTTCTGAGGTCTTGGCTGATTTCTTTTGACTTCCTCATGATGTCAAGCAAATATTCACTGAGTTTGAATGTAGGCCTTGAAATACATCCACAGGTACACCTACAATTGACTCAAATTATGTCAATTAGCCTATCAGAAGCTTCTAAAGCCATGACATCATTTTCTGGAATTTTCCAAGCTGTTTAAAGGCACAGTCAACTTAGTATATGTAAACTTCTGACCCACTGGAATTACTACAGTGAATTATAAGTGAAATAATCTGTCTGTAAACAATTGTTGGAAAAATGACTTGAGTCATGCACAAAGTAGATGTCCTAACCGACTTGCCAAAACTATAGTTTGTAACAAGAAATTTGTGGAGTGGTTGAAAAAAAAGTTTTAATGACTCCAACCTAAGTGTATGTAAACTTCCGACTGAGGATCTGAGGACCCATGCCAAAACTTTTCAGGGAATAGGCTTTGTCGTGCCCTCTTCACGACTGTCTTAGTGTGTTTGGACCATGATAGTTTGTTGGTGATGTGGACACCAAGGAACTTGACGCTCTCAACCTGCTCCACTGCAGCCCCGTCGATGAGAATGGGGATGCTCGGTCCTCTTTTTCCTGTAGTCCACAATAATCTCTTTTGTCTCGATCATGTTGAGGGAAATGTTGTTGTCCTGGCATCACACGGCCAGGTCTCTGACCTCCTCCGTATAGGCTGTCTCGTTGTTGTCGGTGATCAGGCCTACCACTGTTATGTCATCGGCAAACTTAATGATGGTGTTGGAGTCGTGCCTGGCCATGCAGTCATGAGGGAACAGGGATTACAGGAGTGGACTGAGCACACACCCCTGAGGGGCCCCTGTGTTGAGGATCAGCATGGCGAATGTGTTGTTACCTACCTTACCACCTGGGGGCAGCCCGTCAGGAAGACCAGAATCCAGTTGCAGAGGGAGGTGTTTAGTCCCAGGGTCCTTAGCTTATTGATGAGCTATTCTCACATAGGTGTTATTTTTGTCCAGGTGGGAAAGGGCAGTGTGGAGTGCAATAGAGATTGCATCATCTGTGGATCTGTTGGGACGGTATGCAAATTGGAGTAGGTCTAGGGTTTCTGGGATAATGGTGTTGATGTGAGCCATGATCAGCCTTTCGAAGCACTTCATGGCTATGGACGTGAGTGCTACGGGTCAGTAGTCGTTTAGGCAGGTTACCTTAGTGTTCTTGGTCACAGGCACTATGGTTGTCTGCTTAAAACATGTTAGTATTACAGACTCGGACAGGGAGAGGTTGAAAATGTCAGTGAAGACACTTGCCAGTTGGTCAGCGCATGCTCGCAGTACACGTCCTGGTAATCCGTCTGGCCCTGCGGCCTTGTGAATGTTGACTTGTTTAAAGGTCTTGCACACATCGGCTGCGGAGAGCGTGATCACACAGTCTTCCGGAACAGCTGGTGCTCTCATGCATGTTTCAGTGTTACTTGCCTCGAAGCGAGCATAGAAGTAGTTTAGCTCGTCTGGTATGCTCGTGTCACTAGGCAGCTCTCGGGTGTGCTTCCCTTTGTAGTCTGTAATGGTTTGCAAGCCCTGCCACATCCGACGAGCATCAGAGCCGCTGTAGTACGATTCGATCTTAGTTCTGTATTGACGTTTTGCCTGTTTGATGGTTCGTCGGAGGGCATAGGGGTTTTTCTTATAAGCTTCCGGGTTAGAGTCCCGCTCCTTGAAAGTGGCAGCTCTAGCCTTTAGCTCAGTGTGGATGTTGCCTGTAATCCATAGCTTCTGGTTGGGGTATGTACGTACGGTCACTGTGGGGGCAACGTCATCGATGCACTTATTGATGAAGCCAATGACTGATGTGGTGTACTCCTCAATGCCATCGGAGGAATCCCGGTACAAATTCCTATCCCGTGATAGCAAAACAGTCCTGTAGCTTAGCATCTGCTTCATCTGACCACTTTTTTATTGATCTTTTTTATTGTTTTTTTCCCTCTGGTTGCACATTTAACATGCTGATAGAAATTTGGTAAAACGGATTTAAGTTTCTCTGCATTAAAGTCCCCGGCTACTAGGAGCGCCGCCTATGGGTGAGCGTTTTCTTGTTTGCTTTTCATTCAATGCTGTCTTAGTACCATCCTCTGACTGTGGTGGTATGTAAACAACTACGTAAAATACAGATAAAAAATCTCTAGGTAGGTAGTGTGGTCTACAGTTTATCATGAGATACTCTACCTCAGGCAAGCAATAGCTCGAGACTTCCTTAGATATCGTGCACCAGCTGTTATTTACAAAAATACGTTGTCCGCCGCCTCTTGTCTTACCAGACGCCGCTGTTCTATCCTGCCGGTGCAGCGTAAAACCAGCCAGCTGTATGTTGATAGTATCGTCGTTCAGCCTTGAAACATAAGATATTACAATTTTGAATGTCCCGTTGGTAGTTTAATCTTCAGCGTAGGTAATCTATTTTATTGTCCAAAGAGGGGGTTTATTCAATCGCCTACAAATTCTTAGAAGGCAGCCCGCCCTCCGGCCCCTTTTTCTCTACCTCCACGCAAATCACGGGGATCTGGGCCTGTTCCCAAGATAGCAGTATATTGTTTGCGTCGGCCTCGTTAAAGGAATAAAAGGATTCTGCCAGTCCGTGGTGAGTAATCGCAGTCCTGATGTCCAGCAGTGATTTTCGGTCATAAGAGACAGTAGCGGCAACATTATGTACAAAATCAGTAAAAAAATAAGTTACAAACAAAAAACACAATCGATTGGGGGCACATAAAACGTATGCCTTCTTCTCCGGCGCCAACCCACTGTTCCCCGGTAGGCCGTTATTGTAAATAAGAATTTGTTCTTAACTGACTTGCCTAGTTAAATAAAGGTTAAATAAAAAAATGGTGGAGTAATAACATTGTTGACCTATCCTCAGTTTTCTCCTATCACAGCCATTAAACTCTGTAACTGGTTTAAAGTTACCTTATGGTGAAATCCCTGAGCGGTTTCCTTCCTCTCCGGCAACTGGGTTTATTGATACACCATCCAAAGTGTAAGTTAATAACTTCACCATGCTCAAAGGGATATTCAATATCTTCTTTTTTTTTACCAGTAGGCTTCTTTGCGAGGCATTGGAAAACCTCTGTGGTCTTTGTGGTTGAATCTGTGTTTTAAATTCACTGCTCGACTGAGGGACCTTACAAATACTTGTATATGTGGGGTACAGAGATGAGGTAGTCATTAAAAAATCCTGTTCAACATTATTATTTCTTACAGAGTGAGTCCATGCAACTTTACTACTGAACTTATTTAGGCTTGCCATAAAAAAGGGGTTGAATACTTATTGACTAAAGACATTTTAGCTTTTCATTTTTATTAATTTGTAAACATTTCTAAAAACATAATTCCACTGTAACGCCCGTCGGAAGAAGTGGACCAAGGTGCAGCGTGGTACGTGTTCATGATTCTTTATTTACTCAGAACACCAAACAAAACAACAAAAGAATAACGAACGTCACGTTCTGTAGGCTTCACAGAGCTAACAAAAACCAACATCTCACAAAACTAAGGTGGCAAAACAGGCTGCCTAAGTATGAGTCCCAATCAGAGACAACGATAGACAGCTGTCCCTGATTGAGAACCATACCCGGCCAAAACATAGAAATAAAGAACATAGAGTTTCCCACCCGAGTCACACCCTGACCAACCAAACATAGAGAATAAAAAGATCTCTACGGTCAGGGCGTGACATCCACTTTGACATCATGGGTTATTGTGTGTAGACCAGTGACCAAAAATCTAAATGTAATCCATTTTAAATTCAGGCTGTCACTCAACAAAATTCAATATTCAAAAGGTACTCGCACATCTGAGCTATCTTTTTGAAGGGGGCACGGTAACAGAAAAAAGAAGAAACCCACACACCACTCTTGATAGTATCGCTGTTCTTTAGTAAGCTTTTACGTATCGGCCACACGGCTTTCGTCAGGCTGTAACACAACAAAATGTTGAAAAAGTCAAGGGGGTGTGAATACTTTCAGAAGGCACTGTATTCTATGTGGTATTCGCTTTCGTATGTTAGCACTGTCACATGTCTGGTGGTCAACAAAATATTATTGCTTTGATGTCAGTCATCTTGTTGTTTGTTTCCTTTCAACTTGTCAGTTTTAAAGTTAATAAATTGCGGATATCACAACGGAATGTCTTTCACTCTGTCTCCCGTTCTCTCTCACTTTCCCTCTCACTTCCTCTCTCTCTCCCTCTCTCCCTGTCTCTTGCTCCCTGTCTCTCTCTCTCCCTGTCTCGCTCTCCCTGTCTCTCTCTCATTCTCTCTTTCTCTCTCACTTCCTCCCCCCACCCTCTCTCCGAGTAGAAGTTCACTAGGGAGGCCCCTAAAGGAGACTTGGATGTCCTGATTCAGCCTCTCCTGGAGCACTGCACCTCAGAGAAGATGAACACATGGCTCGGTATCCCTCCTCTTTTCCCTACTCCTTCTCTCCCTCACTCCCTCGTTCCCTCTTTTTTTCACTCTCTCACTCCCTCAATCCCCAGTCCATTCATTGTAAATTAAACACTCCTCGTATCTCAGCCCCCCACATTAGCTCTTTCTCTCTTTTTTCTTTTTTCTCTCTTCTTTCTCTCTTTTCTTCCCCTCCTCTCACTCAAGTCAGTCATTCCCCGCCTTTATCTTTCCCTCATACGCTTTCATTTTATCTTCTCCTTTCATCTGTCTTTTTCTCACTATCACCATACTGCCTCTCTTCCTGACAGTGGCAGCTCTTCTGAATGCATAATACTGTCAAATTCAAATAATATGGGTCACAAACTGTGCCATTGCCCCATAGCATTCCCTCTCTGTGCTATGCAAATATATTGTCACCCCATTGAGCGACGTAATGAAAGAACAATGGACACCTGGACAGAAGAAATAAAGGGGGAATATGCATTACCTTCAGTCAACTGCCTAACATCACTCCATCATCTTTGCTTTCCATCTCTCTTTCTCTCTCTCTCTCTTTCTCTCTCTCTCTCTCTCTCTCTCTCTCTCTCTCTCTCGCTCTCTCTCTCTCTCTCTCTCTCTCTCTCTCTCTCTCTCTCTCTCCCCCCCCCCCCTCTATCTCTCCACCAGGTGTAGTGTATGGCTACAAGGGACTGCTGCTGTTGCTGGGGATATTTCTGGCCTACGAGACCAAGTCTGTTTCCACGGAGAAGATCAATGACCATCGAGCCGTGGGGATGGCTATTTACAACGTGGCTGTGAGTCTCAACCATCACAGGGGGAGTGCTCTGGTTTCCGCTCTGCATTTTAGGCAGTCCATTGAGCGAATGATCTCCAAGCAACAATTATATCTTTCCACTATTGGTGGAAAGATAGCAGGGGCTAGACATTGTCTCTGTGTGGACATGAGATTCAATGATTCGTCAGTTTATAATGATGACATACTGCTAAGACTCATTATTTCTGGTGGTAAGCATGTGCTCATAAATGTATTTTTGGAAGATGTATTTTTGGCTCTAAAGCAAAGCATTAGTGCTATACTTAAACAATCATTTGAATTTGATTTGAATCAGTGAAGGACCAATAGAGGTATTTAAGCTTCACTTTAACTAAGATAGCACTTTAACTAAGATAGCAGCGATAACATACAGTACCATTGCACCATCTAACTAACAAGTAGCCATAGCCATTCGGTAACCCTCACACAGGTGTAATCCTACTCGCACAGGTGTAATCCTACTCGCACAGGTGTAATCCTACTCACACAGGTGTAATCCTACTCGCACAGGTGTAATCCTACTCACACAGGTGTAATCCTACTCGCACAGGTGTAATCCTACTCGCACAGGTGTAATCCTACTCGCACAGGTGTAATCCTACTCGCACAGGTGTAATCCTACTCGCACAGGTGTAATTCTACTCGCACAGGTGTAATCCTACTCGCACAGGTGTAATCCTACTCGCACAGGTGTAATCCTACTCGCACAGGTGTAATCCTACTCGCACAGGTGTAATCCTACTCACTCACACAGGTGAGCAAATCCATTAAATGCCTGGTAATGTAGACTATTGCTGGAACAAACCACTGCTCTTATAAGGGCAAACATTTTTATAACTTCAGCTTTAGGCTGGGTTTCTATTTCTGCTCAACAATGTGCAAACATTTTAGTACTCTCTGAACAATGATTTACCTAATTGCCAGAATTTGCCCAGATTCCCATCTCAAAAAAGCTTAATGAGGAACCAAAACACTTACGACTGCAAACCCCCCACAGTTTTACATATTTTGACTGCGCATTTGCTGTGGGGCGGTTATGCAATTATGAAGTACATACAGTCATTTTTTTTTTGCAAAGCAGAGGAAAGAACATTTAATTGATCAATCATTCATATAGCTTGATGAAATTGTTAAACACAGATTCATGTCCGGACAAAGGGAAAGCATAGTTGTTGATTTCACCATTTTATTTAATTGTTTATATTTCGTGGTGTAATACACATAGATAAATTATACATTTCCCTACATAAATGGTGCCCTGTATGAGATCGAATCCTTTAAAATAAATCTGCAAAGGCCTCCTTGTTGGGAAGCAGAGAGCTTTTGTAAGGCTTGATATTGTGATGATGTGCCAGTATGGTACTGCTAACCTGCCACTTCATCTATGACTTTTTAATGATGTTTTCATATTGGGAACATCGTTGGAATGATAAGCAGTTGCCGAGCGCTTTTTAAGATCTTATTTTCCTCTCTCACCTCTCCCTTGATATTTTCCTCTTTGTTTCTCTCTTTCCCCTTTCTCTCGCTCCCTCTCTCATCCTCTCTATCCCGCCTCATTTCCCCCCCGTCGCTGCAGGTGTTGTGCATGATCACGGCTCCCGTCACTATGATCCTCACGTCACAGCAGGACGCTTCCTTTGCCTTTGCCGCTTTGGCCATAGTGTTCTCTGTCTACATCACGCTGGTGGTGCTCTTTGTGCCCAAGGTACAGTATACTGTATAGAATAGGTCTGTGTCCCAAATGGCACCCTATTCCCTTTATAGTGTGTTACTTTTGACCAGGGCTCTGGTCAAAAGTAGTGCACTATATAAGGAATAGGATGCCTAGGACTCTGAGTCATGTAGCAGCAGTATTTAATGTACACTTGCATCAGCACTCGAAAACAAAGTCTCAATACTTTCTTCAATGTTAACATTTCCAAATTCACATATAGTATATGGTTCTTCTCTGTCTCTCTGGCTGTGTAGAATAAAGTTATATTGTATTCTATTCTAGATGCGCAGGCTGATTACGCGTGGTGAGTGGCAGTCGGAGCAGCAGGACACGCTGAAGACCGGCTCGTCCACCAACAACAACGACGAGGAGAAGTCTCGCCAGCTGGAGAGAGAGAACCGTGAGCTGCAGAAGATCATACAGGAGGTACAGTACACACGTTTTGATGCGCCTTAGCTATCAACATAGAATCACAATACATCTAGATTGAAATATGTCTAATACATATGAAATACATCTGAATTATTGGAACTAATAATCAATCATTCAACCAATCTGTATCATACAGGTGGTACTACAATACACACTCACTTTGATACCTTAGCTATCAAAATACAATCAAAATGCATATATTAAAATACATCTAATATGTCTGAATTATTTGACCAACCAATCAATCTTTCCAATCATTCATTTTTATTATATTTTACTAATAGATACATTTGGTTTGATTAAAACATGATTGATACATGATGAATACATGTCTAATTCATGCTCAGTGAATGATTTATAAATGATTCCGCTTTACCCATGAGTGTCGAGTGTTAATAAGACCTCTTCCGTGCTCTCAGAAAGAGCAGAGGGTATCGGAGCTCCGCAACCAGCTGGTTGAGAGACAGGCCCTGCGCAACCGACGACGGCCCTCATCCGGCACCAACCAGAACCACAGCAACCCGTCCCCGCCCTCTTCCCAGCCAGACCCCAAGTCTCTCCTGCCCCCACCCGGTTACCCCAACCCCGCGTCGGACAATCACTCCTCCTTACCCCCCTCCTTCTCCAACTCCTCCAACCTGTACCAGACGGACAGCAAGATAAGTCGCAACCACTGTCACAACAGCCAGATCCCCCTGCTCTACAAGTGAAGGGGTGTGGGGTGGGGCGCTGGAAGAGCTCAGAGCACACGGAGGAACAAACACACATGGAGGCACTGTGACTTTCACTTGTTATGGAAAAAGAGCACAAGCTACTGATATTGACAGAGTGAGTGGAGGCACACGAAGGCAGAGGGCTTTTCCATTCACTGCAGGCTGCTGTGAGGCGAGTCACCCGGGGTAACACCAGTCTTTCTCACAGTCTATCTCACTGTGTGAACCTGCAGCACTTGTGACTAGTACTAGGAGTTATTGAATAAGAGACAAGCACATCCCAGAGTAACCCTCAGTCTACTTGTGGAGACAAAAAAATTGACAGATCTCCCCTTTTCACTCCTCCTCTTTCCTCCTTCCCTTTGTTTGTTTTCTCGTTCCGTTGTGCAGATGTATCCAGGATCTCCAGGAGGACTTTGTGTACTGTGTGTGCTTGCTCCTTTTTGACTCCCGTCTCTATTTGTCTCTTTTTGACTCCCGTCTCTGCCTATTTGTCTTCTGTTTGTTGAAATAGCGAAGCACATGGTAATTGATTAATATTGTTATTACATAATGTATGATATGTTATGTTATGGATTCAGTGTTGTGCCCTATATTTTTTTTTGGGGGGGGGGGGGGGTTAAGGGGTGGAAACTGTTCAAATGCAATGCGAGTGGAAAAAACATCACAGTTTCCCTGTGGATTCAATTTACTGGATTTCATATCAAAACGCCATCTAAACTCAGTGTAAAGTCAACCTAACTGAAAGTGAAATGCCAACATTATAGCCATATGCGGTAGAGGGTTTTGGAATGGACACCCTCATTTTGGGACAATAGCAAGATTTTTGTGGATGTTTTGCCGTATACATATTCAAGTACAGCTTTGTATCTTCAATCACATTTTTGCTGTTGTATGCTCTTGAATATATGAAACCCATTTGATAAGAAAATAGTGTACTATGATATGTAACCTAATAAGTTTCCTATGGATCATCTTTTTGAAAGTTTTCAATTGGACTTGAATGGATATGTTCCCACAGTTAGAATTTTATTGGACACATCAGAGATATTCAAAGGTAGCTCAACCTCCTAAAGATTTTAAATGGCATATTTATTATGCATCATTCTTCCAAGCCTTTTTATTTTCTTTGTCTTTAGGGAAAAACAGATTCATTGACAATCTGAATATAAATGTAAATGTGAGTGTACATGCCTGTCGCCTGTTGGTCTTATATTTGACATTTATTCAGAATTTCCCCTCAGATTTTTAGCTTTGTACAACTACATTTGTGAATGTGATGACGAAGAATATATGGAACGGTATATGGAAAGGATTCTGACATGCGTACACGACAGTTAATATATATGTACAATCTCATTCATTAGCAATTTGTCAAAATGTATGAAGCAATGATATAACACAGCTTTATTGGCAAGTTACGTAAGTGACGTTACTTTTCCAAATAGCATTATCTCATGTTGCACTATAGCTCAAGACAAAACAAGGATTCAGGTCCTGATTTTGTTGCCGTTCTAATGACATACTGTAGCTCAGGGTATAGGAAAGTGAGATATACGACCTCTCCATAGGAAGTTATTGGATGAAATAGTCACTATTTATTAACTGTACATGGACGACATTGGGTAATATTGTAATATATGTATGCGAAGATTATTTAGAGAAATATACTCTTGCACATGTATGAATATACACTAAGTGTACAAAACATTAGGAACACCTTTCTAATATTGAGTTTCAGCCCCTTTTGCCCTCAGGACGGCCTCAATTCGTCGGGGCACGGCCTACAAGGTGTTGAAAGCATTCCACAGGGATGCTGGCCCATGTTGACTCGAATGCTTCTCACAGTTGTGTCAAGTTGGCTGGATGTCCTTTGGGTGGTGGACCATTCTTGATACACACGGGAAACTGTTGCGAAAAATCCAGAGTGTTGCAGTTCTTGACACATTCAAGCCGGTGTGCCTGTCACCTACTACCATACCCTGTTCAAAGGCACTTTGTCTTGCCCATTCACCCTCTGAATGGTTCACATACACAATCCATGTCTCAATGGTCTCAAGGCTTAAAAATCCTTCTCCTCCCCTTCGTCTATACTGATTGAAGTGGATTTAACAGGTGACGTCAATAAGTGATCATAGCTTTCACCTGGATTCACTTGTTCAGTCTATGTCATGGAAAAAGCAGGTATTCTTAATGTTTTGTACACTCAGTGTATACAACTGGATTTTAAGATATTTGTATACACTATATTTACAATTTTAAATGTTGATATATTTCAGATTATATGTATTCAAATATATGGATAATCATAGTAAAATAAACCCATTGTTTTTCACTGAATTTATGTGTATCATGTTGTGTTCAATTGGACTAATAATGAACATAATTTCATGTAAACACCCTCATATACCCTGAAATACGACAAAACACTTCATTATACTTTGAATGGGTATTTTATGACAGACAATATGTGGTATCATAAGGGGATATAAGGGACACGCATGTCACACAGCTGTTTTAACCACTAGATGTCACCATCAGTTAATGACACCCAAGGGATTCTGTTGTTTACTGTTTCTCAATCGCTTTGGCAAATTTTCTGAAACAGTCTTAACGTTCTCTAAACTGTAAGTGCAATTGTCACAACTGTTTTATGGAACAGCACAACTCTATTGCATGTCTGCAAAATGTAATAACTCACCAAAAACATTTAATTCATGCTTCAAAACCTAGTTATTGTGTCGGTAAATTGGCCAATGCCACCAAAATTAAATGTTTGTTGTCATCGTGTGAGCCGTATTGATCAAAATGTTTAGATGTTTTTTCACTATGGCAGTCAACCCTGGAAATGTTTGTTATATACAAAATGGCAGTTTTGTGCTACTTTTTTGCTGACACTGACTACTTACTGTACTATACAAGAATGTCCGTTATGTTTAGCGGAATGCTATTGTGTATCACACTGAGCTTTTTAGATACCGATTTTAACAGTAGGTCGAAGTTTACTGGGAAAAGTCAATACTGTAGTACACAGAAAAAGGATATGCACATTTGTATGTATACACTACACTTATTTTTGAAGCAATGTGTTACATGTAAATAGAAATTCACATTTGCATGTCCATTTTTACATATTTCTTACATGTAAAGTCATATATAGTGAACAGAATATTTGCCACAAGATGACATCCATGCAAAAAAAAAATGTAAAACCCCCAATAAATTGTACCTCACAGTTTGTAACACTACAAGTTCCCATCTTCTTGGTGGACAGCCTGTCACTCTTGTTGGTCTGGCCAGAGATTCGTCAACAGCACATTTTATTTACATTTACATTTAAGTCATTTAGCAGACGCTCTTATCCAGAGCGACTTACAAATTGGTGCATTCACCTTATGACATCCAGTGGAACAACCACTTTACAATAGTGCATCTAAATCTTTTAAGGGGGGGGGGGGTCAGAAGGATTACTTTATCCTATCCTATTTTATGTTTTATGTTTTCCCTTGCGGTGCACTGGGGGGGGGGCTCCTTGGATGGTTCAACCATCCCCTGAAATGTCCTCACAAGCAGCATTCATGGCATCTAACCTTGTGCCAGATAGTTATACACTTTCCACCTCCATGCTGAACAAAAACTATCGGATTCAGGAATGGGGAGGATGGTGGAAGGAATTCCATTGTTATTATTTCATGCGCAGCAGACCATTCCCGAACACTGTTGGGTCGGTGGAAGCTGACATTATCCCACACAATTACAGAATTTGCCAAATACAGTCTAACTCTTTCGTGTTCTGGCATTAGGTCTCTATAAAGTGTATTTAGGAAGGCCAGGAGAAGTTGGGTGTTACAGAGCACAATGTGTGGAATGTGTGCTCACACCATTCTCAGAAATGGCAGCCCAGGGCCTCCCAGGTGGCGCAGTGGTCTAGAGCACTGCATCGCAGTGCTAGCTGCGCCACCAGAGTCTCTGGGTTCGCGCCCAGGCTCTGTCGCAGCCGGCCGCGACCGGGAGGTCCGTGGGGCGACGCACAATTGGCCTAGCGTCGTCCGGGTTAGGGAGGGTTTGGCCGGTAGGGATATCCTTGTCTCATCGCGCTCCAGCGACTCCTGTGGCGGGCCGGGCGCAGTGCGCGCTAACCGAGGGGGGCGGGTGCACGGTGTTTCCTCCGACACATTGGTGCGGCTGGCTTCCGGGTTGGAGGCTCGCTGTGTTAAGAAGCAGTGCGGCTTGGTTGGGTTGTGCTTCGGAGGACGCATGGCTTTCGACCTTCGTCTCTCCCGAGCCCGTACGGGAGTTGTAGCGATGAGACAAGATAGTAATTACTAGCGATTGGATACCACGAAAATTGGGGAGAAAAGGGGATAACATTAATAAAAAATTTTTTTTTAAAGAAATGGCATCCCACGTAAGATTGAAAGATTGAACCCAGCCTCGGCCACAAAAACAAGAATGTGGGTCATTTCATGTCCTTCCAGCTCCATTATTCTCTATATAGTAACACAGAAACAAAATATAAACTTATGCTATGTAAAACTATTCTAGAATCAGACAGTTCAGTAAAGTATAAATGTTTTCTGTTCTTATGAGTATCTACAACTTCAAGAAGTATATACAGGCATCATTGAAGTACAGTAAAACTCCCTGTACAATATACCACGTGGACACCAATGGTTTACCTGGACATACTTGTAATGAATACTCATAAAATCTGCGTGGCAGATGTTTATTAAGCCGTCGCAGAAGGCAGGAATTGTGGTCACATGCAGGAAATGGTCAAACACAGGTAGGTAATCAAAAAACAAACAATACCTCAACCATACAAACAGAAAGAACTGAACTTAATAGGGAGCTGATGAGACCAGGTGAGAAACGAACACAGGTGAAATCAATGAACAAAAATGAAAGACAGGGTTACGTTCCAGAACACAAAGAAAAAGAACACAAGGTTGACTAAGAAAAGAAAAGCAGAACCTGACAATACTGGTACCGCAGCTCCTTCACTATTCCTCTCAAATGGCACCTTGTAGAGTTGTTTCATAGTCATTTGATTTTTTTTCTTCTCCAAAACTCTGTCTATAATGGAAATGCTAACAGATTTGATATTTGCGAAGATATTGTCGTCATTTATGATTGCACTTTGGATCTCTCTTAGCCTGATGGAATTGTTGGCTATGACCATGATGCAAATTTCTTGTTCTTGCTGATGGCTGAATACTGCTGCTCTGCCACCAGCATGAGGTCATTGTGCAGTCCTATATATGACATGTAGAACTCACAAATAGACCATGTTACAGACAGTATATTGTATTCAAATGGTGCTGTATTACTGTGTATTCCTCAAACATATCTTACAGTACATTGTGATTTTCAGACTTGCATTTACCTTTACAATAGTTGCTGTATTGTTGTGAATGAAATGCTGTGACAAAAGTAAACAACGAGTACATATTCACCTGTTTCCCTACGGAATGTTTGCACAATTGATGACTCTGTGGACCTGTTTACATTAGGCTGTACACTATGACCAGCCTCTTCCATTGTCAGACCGTGGTTTATGACACTGTGGACCTGTTTACATTAGGCTGTACACTATGACCAGCCTCTTCCATTGTCAGACCGTGGTTTATGACATGGTCCACAATGTGGCTCTGATTTCATCAGGGACTTTTATTATTTGCCTTCTACCTCTTCCTCTATTATGTCTTCCCCTAACACCACCACCACGCATTCTTACACATCTTCTTTCTCTTTCACGAGCATGTAGCTGCTGTTCAGGGTTGTGATGTTTCTCCATGTTCAAAAATGGTAGTGATTGTGCTGTGGGCAAGCTCCATATATATGCTTCCAAACTTGATTGGTTGATTGGTAAGATTGTGATTCCGATTTCATTACTATGTCACCTGGCAGGTAATTTGTCAATTTATCAGACATCACAAACATTCCATGGCATAGATATTTATGGAATATACATGTATGTCTGACAGAGTTTGGTAATTGAATGGATCATTTTACATGTGACGGCTCACACGATGAAAGAATGTTTAGAAGTTGTGAAGAGTATGCCAATTTTACTGAGAATCAACTCATCAGGTTTGATCAGCAAGCCATGTGCATGTAGTTATTGTGCAAATTGTAGACAATTGTACTTACTCTTTTGCACACGTGTGCCAAAACACATGCAATTTGCTTAAATGAATAAGAAATTCAAATCTGGTGTGAACAAGAAATGAACTGTTCAGAGATTTGAACTTAATGTTTTGAAAAAAATAATTCTCGTTTGAGAATTGAGCCAAAGCGATTGAGTAAAATTGTAATCTAGAATTAAAAGTTATTTCAGTCCCATTACTAAGAGCCTCTGTGTCAATCATACAATATGCTTCCACTTCATAATTTATTGACCTATTAACCAATGGGTATTGGTGTAATTTCCAATTAAAAGGCAATATGAACTCAAAGATTGAGATCGCAATATGAGCTGAAAGTGAAAGTCAGGCATACATGTTACACAACAGCCAGCTGCAAAGGGTCATGCGAAATGGCAATCTCATCTTGGGACAATATTTGTATTATTATAATTTTTTTAACCTTTATTTAACTAGGCAGTTAAGTTAAGAACAAATTATTATTTACAATGAGGTCCTACCCCGGCCAAACCCGGACGACGCTGGGCCAATTATGCGCTGCCCTATGGGACTCCCAATCCACATCTTTCTTTCTTTCTCTCTCTCTCTCGAAGGACCTGAGCCCTAGGACCATGCCTCAGGACTACCTGGCCTGGTGACTCCTTGCTGTCCCCAGTCCACCTGGCCATGCTGCTGCTCCAGTTTCAACTGTTCTGCCTAAGGCTATGGAACCCTGACCTGTTCACCGGACGTGCTACCTGTCCCAGACCTGCTGTTTTCAACTCTCTAGATACAGCAGGAGCGGTTGAGAAACTCTGAATGATCGGCTATGAAAAGCCAACTGAAATTTACTCCTGAGATGCTGACACGTTGCACCCTCGACAACCACTGTGATTATTATTATTTGACCCTGCTGGTCATCTATGAACATTTGAACATCTTGGCCATGTTCTGTTATAATCTCCACCCGGCACAGCCAGAAGAGAACTGGCCACCCCTCGTTGCCTGGTTCCTCTCTAGGTTTCTTCCTAGGTTCTGGCCTTTCTAGGGAGTTTTTCCTAGCCACCGTGCTTCTACGCCTGCATTGCTTGCTGTTTGGGGTTTAAGGCTGTGTTTCTGTACAGCACTTTGAGATATCAGCTGATGTAAGAAGGGCTTTATAAATACATTTGATTTGATTTTCAATGTGATACAGACAGGATGTTTCTGGGACAAACATATTTTCTCATGCACATACAGTATTTCAGCTCAGATGTTTACAGCCCCATCCACCCACCCACCCACCTGACTGAAAACCTATGATGCTTTCGAGGAGGAGGAAGAAAGTCAGTGGGGGAATCCCCAGGCATGGCATATGTGGGCCGTCTCACCTGACACAGCAGGAGAAAAAACACAAAAGGGAATTTCCCTTGTTTTGGTCTGAAGTTATTGGGGAGGCACTTTGTATCACAGTTTCTGGTGCAAAGCTTCTCAAAAACAGATGTAGGGCTTCAATTCAATCTGCATTGCAGAAGTTCAGCGTTACAGAGTGATTGAAATTTAAAGGCAATGTTCCCGCTTTGGCGGAGACTGCATTCACGGTAAACACTGCAGATGTCGGCTCAATCTGAAATGACCTTTACATGTCTATCGCGGAGTCTGTAGCGCTTCAAATGTATAGAATGAATAGAGCCCTTAGTGTTCATTTACTGCTAAAGTCAAAACCTATTTACCCTCAACCACATAAGACAGTTGGATATGTCCAGACCCCCCCTGTCTCCCCCCGTCCCCTCCAAACTGCACAATTAAATATAATCAAACTTTGAGTCTGCTAAAGTTGAGAACATTTGGAATTTATTAGTTGATTCAACCACTCTGAATAGGTGACAAATGAAATACAACACAATCACATTTAAATAAACATTACTACATCAGTACATTAAATTAAATAACTTAATATGTAGTAATGTATTCTGATAGGCCTAGTATAGGCTACTGCTAGACTTATGTGAATAAAAATAACTTATACTACAGTACTCCATAGTATTTTCATATAAATAGTAAATATCATTTTTTTAAGTTAATATGTATTTTCATATAAATAGTAAATCATTTTTTAAAAGTTAATATGTATTTTCATATAAATAGTAAATATCATTTTTTAAGTTAATATAAATAACCCGAAGTCATAATATTATTTGGTGCAAAATCTACAATACAGAGAATGGACAATCATGTATGGAAAAACAATAATAATTTCTCAAACTATTGCAGTTTACAAAAATAACCATTAAGATTAGACCTATCTCCTTTAAGATTGCTCAGTTACCATAAAATTGCAATACTAAAATAAGTTTTAACATAAAACTGTTTTAACAAATATTCACCTCTGGCCTGCCTCTCTCTCATCATAGTGCAAACACACCAAAAAAGTTCTTGCCCTGCTCTGGCTCCACGTCGGTCAGTCGATTGGTCTCAGTCCACAGTTTGTCCCCTTCATTCAGCTGAAACACTGCACCAAGGTAAACTGCATTGTACCAGCCTTCGCCGTTATTGGACTCAGCATCACCGTAGTTTCGTTGACAAACTGACCTTACCCCGCTAAGAAGATTAGCATTAACCCCGATGGAGTCCGAATAGCGCCAAATAACGTGACTCAGAGGAGTGGTATGCTCGCCCGGGCCATTGCACTTGACCCTAAACGAAGCCTGGCTGTAAACGAAGAAGAGCCCAGTGTGTGGGATGAGGATTTGGTTCCCCTGTAGCTCGAACCCGCCCTGGGAAAAAGCCTGGCCGTCATCCTTTCTCCACTGCACGGTGTCAGCGGTAAGATTAGGATTGTATTCACCTGGCAGTAGAGGGAAGAAAGGCTCATTGTTACAACTTTGAGGTCCCAGATCCAACTGGTAGCTATTTCTTCTTACAAAGCTTTTGTCAATTTACTCTGGTGGCAACAAGAGACAAGCTAATGATTAAGCAACTTCTTTGCTTCCTTGTGTTGTGGTTTCGTTTTTGTCAATGGGAATGTTTTACAAATATCCTAGGGCTTCTCCAATAGAAAGAAATACTTACTAGCCCACTAGACACGGTTTTAAACCTTAAACCTTATTTTTGAATGGGGATGTTTAAAAAGAATCCCCTAGCTTCTACAATGGAAAGACACTAAGACATACTAGCCCACTAGACATTTGCTAACCTTCAACAGACACAGTCAAGGCTGGCTGCAAAAGGCTGTAGGTCACTCACCCTCTAAATGGATGGCTGCTTTTGCATTGCCGGCAATCTGCTTCAATGTATGGTGGGTATCTGAGGGAGAGAAACATATTAGCCATGAATAACACAAGCAAAAGCTATGACGTTGCCTACAGCCGTAACCTTTGATTAAAGCAATTATAGTGAGAAGGAATTCAATGAAAAATGGCATCTGTCAATCAAATAATCACCTTTTGCACCAATGAGTATCTCCAGTTGAGGCTCCATTTCGTTCTGCATCTGTGAAATCAACCAAGAGGATGTTAGTTGATTGTACGGTCCTCTATTTCAGAAATGTGGTAAATATTGGCCCCATTAGAGTTCCTTACCGTTGCCAGTCTTCCATGCTGAAACCAGGCAAAGAGCAGGGCTGCTGCCGCACATAAAGCTGCTATTAAGAGGACCCCACAAAGCCTCCATAGCCAACCTCTGGAGGCCTTTTTCTCAGCAACAGCTGTCACCGTTGTGTTGTACACAGGGCCCCTCTCCATGTCTCCAGGTGTCATCGCATACCCCTCCATAATGCTGTTGAACGAGGTTCAAACTCTTGGCGCTTGGTGGCAGTGGAAAAGTCTAGCGACTGAATATTTGCCCGAATATCTCCTAAATGTCTTTTTCTGTTTTGACAGAGTTGTAGCTTGATAGGTGTCCTGTGTTTTGCTCGTTTGTTAGAATGGACTTCTGCCAGAAGCCCTGTCGTTTTTATGCCCGGCCTGCTACTAGCACAAAAGGGGAAACTCCAGTGATGTCACCCAGTGAGTGGAGACATAGCAGAGCAGCAGCAGCAAACTGGCTGTGGAGAGTTGGTTATGGTTCAAAGGAAAATAAAATCCACAGACCAGCTCCACCAAACTGGGATTCCAATGGGTAGGTGTGGTTGCAGGATGGGGTTAAGGCAAAACAGGACATGCAACTTGAAAGTGAATTACTTGTGCAACGATGTAGTTTTTTCTATTTGGTAACGAGAATGTACAGCAACTTCTCAGCTATATACTGAAACTGCATTTACATAAAACAAGGAATTCTCAATAAGTCACACGTATAGTTATTATGTAATTACACAATGTAAACTCCATGGTATTTTTGCTACTTAATGTATAGTGTAGGAAAGCCACTTACAATATCTTGACTTGAACTTTAGTTTGTGATTTTTATTCAGTCTCATTCACCAGCTGTTTGTAATACTATATGTCTAGTAATTGTCATACATTTCAAATAGTAAACAAATATGATATTTATTGATTACATAGAACTTGTTGCACTGAAGTTGTTAATAACTGGATGTAAATTAAATGCTTCTACAGCTACACAATCACAATACATTTGAGGGTATATAATGACAGGCTCAGGAGAAACAAAAAAAACTCATGCAACACTTGTAAATATCCCTCTTTTTGTTTCAGAACTGGTTTCGTACATCACCCTTTCCAAACCACCAAACAGGTTTTTGACTTCTCCTTGTTGACCCAATCTGGCTTCCTTATTTCGCTGCCCTCCCTGACTGGTTGAGCGAGTTCGGAGCACAACACGGTTTATTTGTGGGATTTCCATCACCCATACACTACCTGATCTGAGTTTTGTTTGCATATTGTTTCATCTAATTCCTGTTTCTGTTAAATCAGTTATCAATTAGTGATAAACAAGCACTGTATACCTTCAAACATGGTTACAACTCTCATTTTGATATCATATTTGGAACGTATTTGCATCCATAGCTCTGTCTATGAATTTGAGAGTGGTTATACTTAAGTTTGAATTCTCTGTTGTTTCTTGCTTTCTTCTTGTCACGTTCCTGACCTTATTTCCTTTGTTCAGTCTTGTTTAGTTGGTCAGGACGTGAGCTGGGTGGGCATTCTATGTTATATGTTTCTATGTTGGGTTTATTGTTTGGCCTAATATGGTTCTCAATTAGAGGCAGGTGTTTGTCATTGTCTCTGATTGGGAACCATATTAAGGTTGACTGTTTTCACTGTTTGTTTGTGGGTGATTATTGCCGTGTCTGTGTTTGTTCGCCACACGGTACTGTTTTCGTTCGTTTGTTCACGTCGTTTATTATTTTGTCAAGTGTTTTTTCGTCTTCGTTTAATAATTAAAGTATGTCTTCAAACCACGCTGCACTTTGGTCCGATCCTTGCTTCTCCTCAGACGAGGAGGATTACGACGAGCGTTACACTTCTTTATTAATTTTTTTGTAAAGGGTATTGAGGCTTTTGTTAAATGCACTTTTAAATAAACTGTGATTTGATGATTTACATTTCTCCAGTCCCAGTCCTTGGCTGTCTACCAAAACAAGTGGCTGGGGTGACCAGACTGGGCAGCAGACTGCAGCTTCAATGTAGTGTATCGGGGCAATGTATTACCGCTGGAAAAGGTAGCTTGGAGTATTGTCACGTAACACTGTGTCACTGTTTCCTTACGTATTCTTACGTGCAAATACAAGCAATATACTTATGACCGTAGGGAAGCTTGGAGTATTTCACAATGTTTTATGTATTGTCATTATACTGATAAATCTCTCAGATTGATTGATTTATTCCTACGTTAGTGTGTACCAATGTTTCCAAGACTATTACTACCTGCAAATACACGCCAACCGCAAGATCTTGGAAATAGCAGGGAAGCAATAGGTAATACTTCAGTGGTGAGCTGAAATATAATACAGGAACCTCTCATACTGAATTCTATTGAGGAAAGAAAGAGACCTTTTCATTGTGAGGAACATAAGTATTGTGATAAAGGGAGGAAACATCTACATGAGACTTCATATCTCGATGCCCTTCTCTCTGATGTGCCCTTGAGCATGTAATTTAACCCCAATTGCTCTGAATAAGCATGACTGAAATGTAAAAAACCTTCCATCACCCTTTAAGTAATGACACATCAGGCCCTATATTTGATTCACCTATTTGTAACTGATAGGGTTCAAGCCTGGGTCTCCTGCCAGAACAGTGCATTAGCCTTACTAGTCTAGGCATTGGCTTGGGGTCACAGGGTTCAAGTCTCAGACAAGTTTAGGTCTCATCAGGGCTCATCATCCTGTTGACCTTGGTCACAGAACCAACAGGGTATTTCAAGTCCAGCCAAGTTACCTCAGGGATTACTTCTAAAAACAGAGAAGCAGGCTTTTTCTAGGTTTTTGAACCAGGTACCTGTTTATGTACTAAGAAGGTAGCGACACACCCTTAGAGGTGTAAGACGGGTGATTCATTCTCCCATTGTCTGAAAGAGCAATTGGGTCATTGTTGGTATTACCTGTACATGACCTGTGGCTGTACGTTACCTTTTACCTAGTTAATGTCTCCTCGCGGCTGCCCACAGGATAGTATCCAGTCCAGGCATATATAGGTTTTCCTGTCCAGTGATCAATAGGTCTGTAAATTTGATGAACAGCTTATGCTACTGTTTGTCTCATGGACATCACCATTTCTTGTGCATTTGTAACTTGACATGGATTCATATACTGGAAATGGAGTATTGCTGACAGAAAATATATATTTCACTTCCGATCTTAATTTGAGATCTGCTTCCGTGAATTGAACCTGAAGTTCTATTTGTGTGATCTCTCTCCCAGTTCCTACACTCTTTGCCACCTGCTTCCACCTTCCTGATAAAGCAATTTGAAAAAAATCCTAATTCTGAAATGATTTTTGTAGTCAAATGCAGATCATCTCATGAGGTAAGGAGAAAGAAAATAAATTGTGACCCACACACTCAAATATTCCAACATACTGTATAATGTGACCTTGTTTTTTTTCACCCCTTTTTCTCCCCAATTTCGTGATATCCAATTGGTAGTTCCAGTCTTGTCTCATCGCTGCAACTCCTGTACGGACTCGGGAGAGGCGAAGGTCGAGAGCCGTGCGTCCTCCGAAAAACACGATCTTGCCAAGCCGCACTTCTTGACACCCGGAAGCCAGCCGCATCAATGTGTCGGAGGAAACATCGTACAGCTGGTGACCATAGTCAGCGTACATGCACCCAGCCCAGCCTGCCACAAGGAGTAGCTACAGCGTGACGGGACAAGGACATCCTGGCCGGCCAAACCCTCCCATAACCCGGACGACGCTGGGCCAATTGTGCGCCGCCTCATGGGGCACAATAGCCTATGTCACTCTGGTTGTTGGAGCCAGCTTTTGTTTGGTGGACTTGGCCTTAATAAAGGTTTACTTGTGAGTAAATCTGGCTTTGATAATAGCCAGTGCCTACCCAGCCATTGACCTCACCGCACGCCACTATACTGTGTCTCATGGTCCTCACATGATTGAAGGACAGGCTCATCATCTGTATTTGTCACGTAGTTCATTCATAGGATCTGTCTGTAGATAAATGAATGTTAACTACTCAGAATGTAACTGTACTTTAGGATGAACTGACTGAGAAAAGCAGGAAGTAGGTCCTGAAAACAGGAGATGAAATTAAAAATGCTCAGGAGGGAAACCACAACAGTAAGGAAGTGATAATCAACTATTGCTTTGATTCTTACGACAGAAGAAGCAAATATCCCTGTATTGCAGATCAGCAAGGACATCCCTTTATTTCATCACCAAACCTGATTGAAAGGATTTCATCAAACAGGAGGGATGGAGGTAGATTTAGTTAATTTCAGACGATGGTGAGTATGCTCCTGCGCTGTAGAACATTTTGAATGTTGCCAGAACGTCCTGTAGAAAATGTTTGCATAAAGACCAGTAAGGGACTTAAAGACCAGTGTAGTGGCAGTAGTCCAGACGGGAGATGGCAAGTGCCTGGATTAGGACCTGCTCCGCTTCCTGTGTGAGGTAGGGTCATACTCTACAGATGTTGTAGAGAATGAACTTGCAGGAGCGAGTCACTGCTTTGATGTTTGCAGAGAACGACAGGGTTGTCCAGGGTCACGCCAAGGTTCTTTGCACTCAGAGGGAGAGACCGTGAAGTTGTCAACCGTGATGGAGAGGCCCTGTAGCGGCCAGGCCTTCCCCGGGAGGAAGAGCAACTCCGTCCTGATGAGGTTGAGCTTGAGGTGGTGGGCCGACATCCAGGCTGAGATATCTGCCAGGCACGCAGAGATGTGTCTCTACGCTTGGGTGTCAGAAGGGGACGAAAAATTGTTTAGTGTCACCTGCATAGCAATGATAGGAGACAGTGCGTGGGTAAAATCCCTGGGGACACCACGCCAGAAAGAATGTACATATTACAACCTACGTGTTGTGATAATTGTGTTGTTTGCTCTGTAAGATGTTAGTTCATATACCGTGATATACAGTGCATTCAGAAAGTATTCAGACCCCTTGACTTTTCTCACATGTTAGAACCTTAATCTAAAATGGATTAAATAGTTGTTTACCCTCATCAATCTACACTCAATACCCCATAATGACAAAGCAAAAACAGGTTTTTCGAAAATGTTGCTAATTTATTACAAATAAAAAACTTAAATATAACATTTACAAAGGTATTCAGACCGTTTACTCAGTACTTTGTTGAAGAACCTTAGGCAGCGATTACTGCCTCCAGTCTTCTTGGGTATAATGCTACAAGCTTGGCACACCTGTATTTGGGGAGTTTCTCCCAATCTTCTCTGCAGATCCTCTCAAGCTCTGTCAGGTTCGATCGGGAGGGTCGCTGCACAGCTATTTTCAGGTCTCTCCAGAGATGTTCGATCGTGTTCAAGTCCAGGCTCTGGCTGGGCCACTCAAGGACATTCAGAAACTTGTCCGAAGCCACTCCTGCGTTGTCTTGGATGTGTGCTTAGGCTCATTGTCCTGTTGGAAGGTGAACCTTTGCCCCAGTCGAGGTCCTGAGCACTCTGGAGCAGGTTTTCATCAAGGATCTCTCTGTACTTGGCTCCGTTCGTCTTACTCTCGATTCTGACTAGTCTCCCAGTCCCTGCCGCTGAAAAACATCCCCACAGCATGATCAAATCAAATCAAATCAAATCAAATTTTATTAGTCACATACACATGGTTAGCAGATGTTAATGCGAGTGTAGCGAAATGCTTGTGCTTCTAGTTCCGACAATGCAGTAATAACCAACAGTAATCTAACCTAACAATTCCACACTACTACCTTACACACACACACAAGTGTGAAGGGATAAAGAATATGTACATAAAGATATATGAATGAGTGGTGGTACAGAACGGCATGGCAGATGCAGTAGATGGTATAGAGTACGGTATATACGTATGAGATGAGTACTGTAGGGTATGTAAACATAAAGTGGCATAGTTTAAAGTGGCTAGTGGTACATGTATTGCATAAAGATGGCAAGATGCAGTAGATGATATAGAGTACAGTATATACATATGAGATGGGTAATGTAGGGTATGTAAACATTGTATTAAGTGGCATTGCTTAAAGTGGCTAGTGGTACATTTTTACATAATTTCCATCAATTCCCATTTTTAAAGTGGCTGGAGTTGAGTCAGTATGTTGGCAGCGGCCGCTAAATGTTAGTGGTGGCTGTTTAACAGTCTGATGGCCTTGAGATAGAAGCTGTTTTTCAGTCTCTCGGTCCCTGCTTTGATGCACCTGTACTGACCTCGCCTTCTGGATGATAGCGGGGTGAACAGGCAGTGGCTTGGGTGGTTGTTGTCCTTGATGATCTTTATGGCCTTCCTGTGACATCGGGTGGTGTAGGTGTCCTGGAGGGCAGGTAGTTTGCCCCTGGTGATGCGTTCTGCAGACCTCACTACCCTCTGGAGAGCCTTACGGTTGTGGGCGGAGCAGTTGCCGTACCAGGCGGTGATACAGCCCGACAGGATGCTCTCGATTGTGCATCTGTAGAAGTTTGTGAGTGCTTTTGGTGACAAGCCGAATTTCTTCAGCCTCCTGAGGTTGAAGAGGCGCTGCTGCGCCTTCTTCACAACGCTGTCTGTGTGGGTGGACCAATTCAGTTTGTCCGTGATGTGTACACCGAGGAACTTAAAACTTTCCACCTTCTCCACTACTGACCCGTCGATGTGGATAGGGGGGTGCTCCCTCTGCTGTTTCCTGAAGTCCACAATCATCTCCTTTGTTTTGTTGACGTTGAGTATGAGGTTATTTTCCTGACACCACACTCCGAGGGCCCTCACCTCCTCCCTGTAGGCCGTCTCGTCGTTGTTGGTGATCAAGCCTACCACTGTAGTGTCATCCGCAAACTTGATGATTGAGTTGGAGGCGTGCATGGCCACGCAGTCGTGGGTGAACAGGGAGTACAGGAGAGGGCTCAGAACGCACCCTTGTGGGGCCCCAGTGTTGAGGATCAGCGGGGTGGAGATGTTGTTACCTACCCTCACCACCTGGGGGCGGCCCGTCAGGAAGTCCAGGACCCAGTTGCACAGGGCGGGGTCGAGACCCAGGGTCTCGAGCTTGATGACGAGTTTGGAGGGTACTATGGTGTTAAATGCTGAGCTGTAATCGATGAACAGCATTCTCACATGGGTATTCCTCTTGTCCAGATGGGTTAGGGCAGTGTGCAGTGTGGTTGCGATTGCGTCGTCTGTGGACCTATTGGGTCGGTAAGCAAATTGGAGTGGGTCTAGGGTGTCCGGTAGGGTGGAGGTGATATGGTCCTTGACTAGTCTCTCAAAGCACTTCATGATGACGGAAGTGAGTGCTACGGGGCGGTAGTCGTTTAGCTCAGTTACCTTAGCTTTCTTGGGAACAGGAACAATGGTGGCCCTCTTGAAGCATGTGGGAACAGCAGACTGGGATAAGGATTGATTGAATATGTCCGTAAACACACCAGCCAGCTGGTCTGCGCATGCTCTGAGGACGCGGCTGGGAATGCCGTCTGGGCCTGCAGCCTTGCGAGGGTTAACACGTTTAAATGTTTTACTCACCTCGGCTGCAGTGAAGGAGAGCCCGCAGGTTTTGGTAGGGGGCCGTGTCAGTGGCACTGTATTGTCCTCAAAGCGGGCAAAAAAGTTGTTTAGCCTGTCTGGGAGCAAGACATCCTGGTCCTCGACGGGGCTGGTTTTCTTTTTGTAATCCGTGATTGACTGTAGACCCTGCCACATACCTCTTGTGTCTGAGCTGTTGAATTTCGACTCGATTTTGTCTCTGTACTGAGACTTAGCCTGTTTGATTGCCTTGCGGAGAGCATGATGCTGCCAACATCATGCTTCACCGTAGGGATGGTACCAGATAGTTAAATCCTGGTTTCATCAGACCAGATAATCTTATTTCTCATGGTCTGAGAGTCCTTTGAGTGCCTTTTGGCAAACTCCAAACTCCATGTGCCTTATACTGAGGAGTGGCTTCCGTCTGGCCACACAAGGCCTGATTGGTGGAGTGCTGCAGAGATGGTTGTCCTTCTGGAAGGTTCTCCCATTTCCAAAAAGGAAATCTGGAGCTCTGTCAGAGTGACCAAAGGCTCTTCTCCCCCGATTGCTCAGTTTGGCCAGGCGACCAGCTATAGGAAGAGTCTTGGTGGTTCCAAACTTCTTCCATTTAAGAATGATGAGGACACTGTGCTCTTGGGGACGTTCAATGCTGCAGACATTTTTTGGTACCCTCCCCTGTGCCTCGACACAATCCTGTCTCGGAGCTCTACAGACAATTCCTTCGACCTCATGTCAACTGTGGGACCTTATATAGACAGGTCTGTGCCTTTCCAAATCATGTTCAATCAATTAAATTTGTCACAGGTGGACTCCAATCAAGTTGTAGAAACATCTCAAGGATGATCAATGGAAACAGGATGCACCTGAGCTCAATTTCGAGTCTCATAGCAAAGGGTCTGAATACTTATGTAAATAAGGTATCTGTTTTTTACTTTTATAAATGTGCAAAAATATCCAAAAACCTGTTTTCGCTTTGTCATTATGGGTGTTGTGTATAGATTGATGAGGAAAGCAATTCATTTAGTACATGTTAAACTAATGTGGAAAAACGGAAGGGGTCTGAATACTTTCCGAATGCACTGTATAGGCCTAAGGACAAGAAAATAAGAAGAAACAGTGGCAGAATAAAGTCAACCACACCTTTGTTTTAATCACAAAACCGGAGAACAACCTCTGTCCGGTGAAGTCCAGAAAGCATATGATGTGGCTGTCCATGGTCTGATTTCAAATCAAATCAAATTTTATTTGTCACATGTGCCGAATACAATGAGTAGACCTTACAGTGAAATGCTTACTTACGAGCCCCTAACCAACAATGCAGTTAAAAAAAATACGGATAAGATTTTTTTTTTTAAGTAATAAGTAATTAAAGAGCAGCAGTAAAATAACAATAGCGAGACTATATACAGGGGGGTACCGGTACAGAATCAATGTGCGGTCGCACCGGTTAGTTGAGGTAATATGTACATATACAGTTGAAGTCGGCAGGATAGCCTAGTGGTTAGAGTGTTGGGCTAGTAACCGGAAGGTTGCAAGTTCAAATCCCCGAGCTGACAAGGTACAAATCTGTCGTTCTGCACCTGAACAAGACAGGGCGTCATTGAAATTAAGAATTTGTTCTTAACTGACTTGCCTAGTTAAATAAGGATAAAATAAAAAAGTTGGATGTTTACATACACTTAGGTTGGAGTCATTAAAACTTGTTTTTCAACCACTCCACAAATTTCTTGTTAACAAACTATAGTTTTGGCAAGTCGGTTAGGGCATCTACTATGTGCATGACACAAGTAATTTTTCCAACAATTGTTTACAGATTATTTCACTTATAATTCACTGTATCACAATTCCAGTGGGTCAGAAGTTTACATACACTAAGTTGACTGCGCCTTTAAACAGCTTGGAAAATTCCAGAAAATGATGTCATGGCTTTAGAAGCTTCTGATAGGCTAATCGATATCATTTGAGTCAATTGGAGGGGTACCTGTGGATGTATTTCAAGGCCTACCTTCAAACTCAGTGCCTCTTTGCTTGACATAATGGGAAAATCAAAAGAAATCAGCCGAGACCAATTTCCAAATGCCTGAAGGTACCACGTTCATCTGTACAAACAATAGTACCGAAGTATAAACACCATGGGACAACGCAGCCGTCATACCGCTCAGGAAGGAGACGCGTTCTGTCTCCTAGAGATTAACTTACTTTGGTGCGAAAATTGCAAATCAATCCCAGAACAACAGCAGAGGACCTTGTGAAGATGCTGGAGGAAACAGGTACAAAAGTATCTGTATCCACAGTAAAACGAGTCCTATATTGACATGACCTGAAAGGCCGCTCAGCAAGGAAGAAGCCACTGCTCCAAAACCGCCATAAAAAAGCCAGACTACGGTTCGCAACTGCACATGGGGACAAAGATCGTACTTTTAAGAGAAATGTCCTCTGGTCTGATGAAACAAAAATAGAAATGTTTGGCCATATTGACCATAGTTATGTTTGGAGGAAAAAGGGGGATGATTGCAAGCCGAAGAACATCATCCCAACCGTGAAGCACGGGGGTGGCAGCATCATGTTGTGGGGGTGGTTTGCTGCAGGAGGGACTTGTGCACTTCACAAAATAGATGGCATCATGAGGACAGAAAATGATGTGGATATCTTGAAGCAACATCTTAAGACAGCAGGAAGTTAAAGCTTGGTCACAAATGGGTCTTCCAAATGGACAATGACCCCAAGCATACTTCCAAAGTTGTGGCAAAATGGCTTAAGGACAACAAAGTCAAGGTATTGAAGTGGCCAACACAAAACCTGACCTCAATCCCATAGAACATTTGTGGGCAGAACTGAAAAAGCGTGTGCGAGCAAGGAGGCCTACAAACCTGACTCAGTTACACAAGCTCTGTTAGGAGGAATGGGACAAAATTCACCCAACTTATTGTGGGATGCTTGTGGAAGGCTACCCAAAACATTTGACCCAAGTTAAACAATTTAAAGGCAATGCTACCAAATACTAATTGAGTGTATGTAAACTTCTGACCTGCTGGGAATGTGATGAAAGAAATAAAAGCTGAAATAAACCATTCTCTCTACTATTATTCTGACATTTCACATTCTTAAAATGAAGTGGTGATCCTAATTGACCTAAGGCAGGGAATTTTTACTAGGAATAAATGTCAGGAATTGTGAAAAACTGAGTTTAAATGTATTTGGCTAAGGTGTATGTAAACTTCCGACTTCAACTGTAGGTAGAGTTATTTAAGTGATGATAACAACAGTAGCAGCGGTGTAAAAGATCGGGGCGGGGGGCAATGCAAATAGTCTGGGTAGCCATTTGATTAGGTGTTCAGGAGTCTTATGGCGTGGGGGTAGAAGCTGTTTAGAAGCCTCTTGGACCTAGACTTGGCGCACCGGTACTGCTTGCCTTGCGGTAGCAGAGAGAACAGTCTATGACTAGGGTGGCTGGAGTCTTTGACAATTTTTAGGGCCTTCCTCTAACACCACCTGGTGTAGAGGTCCTGGATGGCAGGGAGCTTGGCCCCAGTGATGTACTGGGCCGTTCGCACTCTGTAGTGCCTTGTGGTCAAAGGCCGAGCAGTTGCCATACCAGGCAGTGATGCAACCAGTCAGGATGCTCTCGATGGTGCAGCTGTCGAACCTTTTGAGGATCTGAGGGCCCATGCCAAATCTTTTCAAACTCCTGAGGGGGAGTAGGTTTTGTCATGCCCTCTTCACAACTGTCTTGGTGTGCTTGGACGATGTTAGTTTGTTGGTGATGTGGACACCAAGGAACTTGAAGCTCTCAACCTGCTCCACTGCAGCCCCGTCGATGAAAATGGGGGTGCTCGGTCCTCTTTTTCCTGTAGTCCACAATCATCTCCTTTGTCTTGATCACGTTGAGGGAGAGGTTGTTCTCCTGGCACCACACAGCAAGGTCTCTGACCTCCTCCCTATAGGCTGTCTCGTCGTTGTCGGTGATTCATTGGCAAACTTAATGATGGTGTTGGAGTCGTGCCTGGCCGTGCAGTCATGAGTGAACAGGGAGTACAGGAGGGGGCTGAGCACGCACCCCTGAGGGGCCCCTGTGTTGAGGATCAGCGTGGCGGATGTGTTGTTACCTACCCTTACGACCTGGGGGCGGCACATCAGGAAGTCCAGGATCCAGTTGCAAAGGGAGGTGTTTAGTCCCAGGGGCCTTAGCTTATTGATGAGCTTTGAGGGCACTATGGTGTTGAACGCTGAGCTGTAGTCAATGAATAGCATTCTCACATAGGTGTTCCTTTTGTCCAGGTGGGAAAGGGCAGTGTGGAGTGCAATAGAGATTGCATAATCTGTGTATCTGTTGAGGCGGTATGCAAATTGGAGTAGATCTAGGGTTTCTGGGATAATGGTGTTGATGTGAGCCATGACCAGCCTTTCAAAGCACTTGGCTACAGATGTGAGTGCTACGGGTCGGTAGTCATTTAGGCAGGTTACCTTAGTGTTCATGGGCACAGGCACTATGGTTGTCTTCTTAAAACATGTTGGTATTACAGACTCGGACAGGGAGAGGTTGAAAATGTCAGTGAAGACACTTGCCAGTTGGTCAGCGCATGCTCGCAGTACACATCCTGGTAATCCGTCTGGCCCTGAGGCCTTGTGTGTGCGCTTTCGTGCAAGTAGAAAAACATGTTGACACCCTACTTGTAGAGAAACACCAATGGTATCCTCCTCTCTTTCATGTTGACGAAACAGTCTATGACTCTCCCCATAGCTACATATTGACAGATCCTCTCCACGTCACTTGGTAGGAGCAGCCTGCCAGGTATTATGCAATCCAATAGTGTGCAGAGCCTGAGACGCCCAGCCCAGACAGGGTTAGAGGAAGTTGAATACAGTAGCTAGCTGCTATGTGAATAAGTGTGTACAATTGCAGATTTCTGTGGAGAGATGATTAGAGGAATAGGAGCTATGACTAATCTGACACAGACAACTTTGTGGCTTCCTGTTTTGAGTGTTTTCAATCGCTAGTTCCTGTTTGATTCTATATGTACTATGGGCAACTAAAGTGTCAGTGCATTCCCACTGGGCACAGACTTCAGTTTACATTTACATTTAAGTCATTTAAGTCATCAGTTCAATGTCTAGTTTTTATTTACATTTGGTTGAGTTGTCAACTATCCTGAATTCAACGAGAAATCAACAAAACATTTCACCTTGTCATTTGATTTAGGTTAAAAGTTGGGTGAATTTTTTGTCTCCCCAAATCCAATCAGTTTTCTACTTTGATTAAACATCATCACATTGATTCAACCATGTTTATGTCCAGTTGGTTAGCTTTCGGCAAATGATAACTCAGTACTGACGTGTGTTTCTGTTACATCAGTTTTCTAATGCTAATAGGTACATGTATTTTCAGACCTGGTTTGCATGTCTCTGAATAAGCTGAGTCTATGATAGCAGCAGAATCCATCTCAAAAGTGACAGAGAAGGACATCTGCCTTTTCTCTGTAGTGTGGTAGCGCCACCATGTGGTAAGTGCTACCTCCTGTGTGGCTCAGTTGGTAGAGCATGGCGCTTACAATACCAGGGTTGTGGGTTCAATTCCCATGGGGGACCAGTGGAGAAGAATGGGAGTCGCTCTTGAATGCTAAATTACAAAAATGTAAACAATGGATGATAAAAGTGAATAGTGGCATACTTAAAACTGTAAGTAATTTTGGCATTTGATCTAGTAGAATTCACTCATCTTTTCCAACTCTCGTGTTTGACAACAGCTGATAATTAGATAAATTGACGCGCTGTACCAAAATGAATAAACGGTGGGAATCAACGCAAATCGCCCATTAGATGATGCATTCGGAGTACTATTTTAGACATTTCAGATACTATATAAAGTTCTTTTTTTTGCATACTATTTAGTACAGTAGTATGGGTATTCAGACACGACCACTGTGTCCATATCAAATCTATTTATCATCTATAATATCTAGCATCGACTAATTCACATCATGACAGATACCATTAATATCACAAGAAATCACACACACACACACAAATACATAGTTTGACAATGTATTCTGTTATCTCATTATGTAATCAAATCTGTTCAGCAAAACAAACAATGCATATGCATAACAGTTACAGTTTTCACAAAATAAATTCAGTTTAGTAACTACCACACACTTTTTTAAAAACAATGTTTTAACAGTTTTTTTGGTTCAATCTTGAACTAAGTCTCAATAACAATGTCTGTTGGCTCAATATGGGGGGAGCTGATATGCCCCCCAGTAGGTATTCTCTCCCCCATACCTAAAACTATTATTCTTGGATGTTATCTCAAGGCTGAGACTGTTACCTTTTTGGAGCTTAACCATCCTGGACATGAATACAGTGCCCTCTTTCTCTCCGTGATACACGGCTTCACTCAGTGTCCTTTGCACGGTCTTATTTGTAATGCCATTTTTGAACAGAGTCACCTTCCTCTTCTCCTCTCCCCTGGTGTGCCTAGTGAAGGTGACCTGGACATAGAAGTAGTAGAAGCCTTCAGATGTGATGTGGACAGAGTTGTCGCGGAGGACGAGGGAGCAAGAGCCACAGACGGGGACATTATGGTCATTCTCCCAAGATAATTTTTCTTCTCATGAGACAGAAGGAAAGAAGAGAAAAGAAAATATTAAAACGCTTTACATCATATAAATGGGTTAATATACACTACATGACCAAAAGTATGCGGACAACTGCTCGTCGAACATCTCATTCCAAAATCATGGGCATTAATATGGAGTTGGTCCCCCCTTTGCTGCTATAACAGCCTCCACTCTTCTGGGAAGGCTTTCCACTAGATGTTGGAACATTACTGCGGGGACTTGCTTCCAGTCAGCCACAAGAGCATTAGTGAGGTCGGGCACTGATGTTTGGCGATTAGACCTGGCTTGCAGTCGGCGTTTCAATTCATCCCAAAGGTGTTCGATGTGGTTGAGGTCAGGGCTCTGTGCAGGCCAGTCAAGATCTTCCACAACGATCTTGACAAACCATTTCTGTATGGACCTCGCTTTGTGTACGTGGGCATTGTCATACTGAAACAGGCAGTTTGGAACTTGGAAGTGAGTGTTACAACCAAGGACAGACAATTTTTACACGCTACACGCTTCAGCACTCAGTGGTCCCGTTCTGTGAGCTTGTGAGGCCTACCACTTCGCGGCTGAACCGTTGTTGCTCCTAGACGTTTCCACTTCACAATAACAGCACTTACAGTTGATCGAGGCAGCTCTAGCAGGGCAGAAATGTAACTGACTTGTTGAAAAGGTGGAATCCTATGACGGTGCCACGTTGAAAGACACTGAGCTCTTCAGTAAGGCCATTCTACTGTCAATGTTTGTCTATGGGAATTGCATGGCTGTGTGCTCTATTTTATACACCTGAACAGCAACGGTGTGGCTGAAATAGCCGAATCCATTCATTTTAAGGGGTGTCCACATACTTTTGTATATGTAGTGTATGTTTGTGCATATATTTGAACAGACAGGTGGCAAAATACTGAATAACTACACTTTCAATACCCCTTTAAAAACTCTGTATACAGTGCCTTCGGAAAGTACTCAGACCCCTTGACTTTCCCACATTTTGTTACATTACATCCTTATTCTAAAATAGATTTTTTTTTCCCTCAGCAAGCTACACACAATACCCCACAATGACAAAGCAAAAACAGATATCTACAAACAGATACCTTATTTACATAAGTATTCAGACCCTTTGCTATGAGACTCGAAATTGAGCTCAGGTGCATCCTGTTTCCATTGATCATCCTTGAGATGTTTCTACAACTTGATTGGAGTCCACCTGTGGTAAATTTAATTGATTGGACATGATTTGGAAAGGCACAGACCTGTCTAAATAAGGTCTCACAGTTGAAAGTGCATGTCAGAGCAAAAACCAAGCCACGAATTGTCCATAGAGCTCCGAGACAGGATTGTGTTGAGGCACATATCTGGGGAAGGGTACCAAAGAATTTCTGCAGCATTGAAGGTCCACAAGAACACAGTGGCTTCCATCATACTTAAATGGAAGAAGTTTGGAACCACCAAGACTCTTCCTAGAGCTGGCCGCCCGGCCAAACTGAGCAATCGGGGGAGAAGGGCCTTGATCAGGGATGTCACCAAGAACCCGTTGGTCACTCTGACAGATCTCTAGAGTTCCTCTGTGGAGATGGGAGAACCTTCCAGAAAGACAACCATCTCTGCAGCACTCCACCACATGACAGCCTGCTTGGAGTTTGCCAAAATGCACCTAAATATTCTCAGACCATGAGAAACAAGATTTCCTGGTCTGATGAAACCAAGATTGAACTCTTTGGCCTGAATTCCAAGCGTCACGTCTGGAGGAAACTTGGCACCATCCCTACGGTGAAGCATGGTGGTGGCAGCATCATGCTGTGGGGATGTTTTTCAGCAGCAAGGACTGCAAGACTAGTCAGGATCGAGGAAAAGATTAACGGAGCAAAGTACACAGAGATCCTTGATGAAAACCTGCTCCAGAGTGCTCAGGACAACGACCCTAAGCACGCAGCCAAGACAATGCAGGAGTGGCTTCGGGACAAGTCTCTGAATGTCCAGCCAGAGCCTGGACTTGAACCCATTCAAACATCTCTGGAGAGACCTGAAAATAGCTCTGCAGCAATGCTCCCCATCCAACCTGACAGAGCTTGAGAGGATCTGCAGAGAAGAATGGGAGAAACTCCCCAAATACAGATGTGCCAAGCTTATAGCGTCATACCCAAGAAGACTCGATGCTGTAATCGCTGCCAAAGGTGCTTCAACACAGTACTGAGTAAAGGTTCTGAATACTTACAGTGGGGAGAACAAGTATTTGATACACTGCCGATTTTGCAGGTTTTCCTACTTACAAAGCATGTAGAGGTCTGTCATTTTTATCATAGGTACACTTCAACTGTGAGAGACGGAATCTAAAACAAAAATCCAGAAAATCACATTGTATGATTTTTAAGTAATTCATTTGCATTTTATTGCATGACATAAGTATTTGATCACCTACCAACCAGTAAGAATTCCGGCTCTCACAGACCTGTTAGTTTTTCTTTAAGAAGCCCTCCTGTTCTCCACTCATTACCTGTATTAACTGCACCTGTTTGAACTCGTTACCTGTATAAAAGACACCTGTCCACACACTCAATCAAACAGACTCCAACCTCTCCACAATGGCCAAGACCAGAGAGCTGTGTAAGGACATCAGGGATAAATTGTAGACCTGTACAAGGCTGGGATGGGCTACAGGACAATAGCCAAGCAGCTTGGTGAGAAGGCAACAACTGTTGGCACAATTATTAGAAAATGGAAGAAGTTCAAGATGACGGTCAATCACCCTCGGTCTGGGGCTCCATGCAAGATCTCACCTCGTGGGGCATCAATGATCATGAGGAATGTGAGGGATCAGCCCAGAACTACACGGCAGGACCTGGTCAATGACCTGAAGAGAGCTGGGACCACAGTCTCAAAGAAAACCATTAGTAACACACTATGCCGTCATGGATTAAAATCCTGCAGCGCACGCAAGGTCCCCCTGCTCAAGCCAGCGCATGTCCAGGCCCGTCTGAAGTTTGCCAATGACCATCTGGATGATCCAGAGGAGGAATGGGAGAAGGTCATGTGGTCTGATGAGACAAAAATAGAGCTTTTTGCTCTAAACTCCACTCGCCGTGTTTGGAGGAATAGAAGGATGAGTACAACCCCAAGAACACCATCCCAACCGTGAAGCATGGAGGTGGAAACATCATTCTTTGGGGATGCTTTTCTGCAAAGGGGACAGGACGACTGCACCGTATTGAGGGGAGGATGGATGGGGCCATGTATCGCGAGATCTTGACCAACAACCTCCTTCCCTCAGTAAGAGCATTGAAGATGGGTCGTGGCTGGGTCTTCCAGCATGACAACGACCCGAAACACACAGCCAGGGCAACTAAGGAGTGGCTCCGTAAGAAGCATCTCAAGGTCCTGGAGTGGCCTAGCCAGTCTCCAGACCTGAACCCAATAGAAAATCTTTGGAGGGAGCCGAAAGTCCGTATTGCCCAGCGACAGCCACGAAACCTGAAGGATCTGGAGAAGGTCTGTATGGAGGAGTGGGCCAAAATCCCTGCTGCAGTGTGTGCAAACCTGGTCAAGAACTACAGGAAACGTATGATCTCTGTAATTGCAAACTAAGGTTTCTGTACCAAATATTCAGTTCTGCTTTTCTGATGTATCAAATACTTATGTCATGCAATAAAATGCAAATTAATTACTTAAAAATCATACAATGTGATTTTCTGGATTTTTGTTTTAGATTCCTTCTCTCACAGTTGAAGTGTACCTATGATAAAAAATTACAGACCTCTACATGCTTTGTAAGTAGGAAAACCTGCAAAATTGTCAGTGTATCAAATACTTGTTCTCCCCACTGTATGTAAATGTGATATATTAATAATTTTTTGAATAATGCTGTAACGTAATACAATTTGGAAAAAATCAAGGGGTCTGAATACTTTCCGAAGGCATTGTACGCTGAAAAATTATAATGTATTTTCACAGACAGTAATTGTAGCATTGCCTTGGGCTTAGTGCGTTGCCGCATCTAAGCAGTTACAGTAGATGGGTTGATTGCGGGTCTTGAACCCCACTTCACAAAGGAGCAGACGGGGGGGTTAATACACCTACCCTCACTGTAGCTTAATGTTTAATGAATAGATTGAATATTTGCATAATGTTTTCAATACATAAATATAATTTTCTGATGAATAAAGATGCATAACATCTGGTTGATTAGAGACATAGAATTACGTTGGACTGTGTAGTAATATGTTCTGCTCATGGTTAGTAAGCATGTTATATATCTTGGCCCTCCCAGCCCTACGGGGGGGCAGCTCCCGCTCAGCCCAGTCCAAGCTCTTCTCTGTCTTGGCACCCCAATGGTGGACCCAGCTTCCCCCTGAAGCTAGGACATCCTGCCCATCTTCCGAAAACATCTGAAACCCTACCTCTTCAAACAGTATCTTAAATAGCCCTCCTCCAAACAGACGAGTTCGACGAGTTGTGTGCCCACTGGAGCAACTTCTTCTTGTTTTTAGCTGACAGGAGTGGAACCCGGTGTTGTCGTTTGCTGCAATAGCCCATCTGTGACAAGGATCGACGAGTTGTGCGTTCCGAGATGCTGTTCTGCACATCACTGTTGTACTGCGCCAAATAATGGCTCCAGTGGGCACGCCATCACCACTTGACAATTGAGGAGTGGAAAAACATTGCCTGGAACGTGACAGCGAGTTCAGTTTAATTGAGTGGCCTGCGCAGTCCCTAGACCTCAACCCAATAGATCATCTTCGTGATGAGATGGAACGGGCTGTTGGCAGCATGAATGTACCACCATCCAATCTGCAGCCACTGTGTGATACCATTGCGTCAGCATGGACCAACATCTCTGTGGAATGTTTCTGACACCTTGTAGAATGCCCCGGATAATTCAGGCTGTTCTGGAGGCAAAGGGGGGTCCGATCCGGTACTACAAGGTGTACCTAATAAACTGACCGTTGAGTGTATAGAAATATTAGGTGTATCACAACCATTGTGTCAACTGTGTTAGATCAGTTGTACAAACTGAGTGTGTAGTCTTGTTTAGTGTAACTGACAAGTTCAGACAGGCAGCAGAAGATCCAATGTTAACTCATGCGTTCCATGAATTTAGGATGCAAAAAGGAAACTGCAACAAGCATGGAATGTTAGGCCCAAAAGTCCTTACCTATAAACTAGGAAAGGAAGTGTTTAGCTTACCCATGGTTAGCTGGATATAGGAGAGACGGGGAGCTGGAAAGCAAAAAAAGCCCATTCATTTTCCTGTTTTGATCTATCTTGTAACGTTTACGTGTTAATCTCTGCTTGTGCAATCTTATAATGCCATCTTTCTCCAGAAAATGCATCAATGACCTGAATTCTATTGGACACAGTGCATTGTTTAACACTAGACATTCAGTGATAATCAGAAATGGAAATAGCCATGCTTTACTTACCCTTTGATGAATTCAATTGAGCCAAAAAACTGCCGTCTGCAAAAGATAAATAATATTTCAAGTCATTGTCCTATATATATACTGAATATATATATTTTTTTTTTATATATATCCCCACCGGAGGCCTTTTGCCTTTTGGTAGGCCGTCATTGCAAATAAGAATTTGTTCTTAACTGACTTGCCTATTTAAATAAAGGTTAAATGAAAAAAGAATACTGTTGTTGAATGTCTAATATGGGATAGGAATGACATTACAGTGCTTATTACGACTTACAGAACAGTGCATTGTTTAACACTAGACATTCAGTGATAATCAGAAATGGAAATAGCCATGCTTTACTTACCCTTTGATGAATTCAATTGAGCCAAAAAACTGCCGTCTGCAAAAGATAAATAATATTTCAAGTCATTGTCCTATATATATACTGAATATATATATATATATATTTTATATATCCCCACCGGAGGCCTTTTGCCTTTTGGTAGGCCGTCATTGCAAATAAGAATTTGTTCTTAACTGACTTGCCTATTTAAATAAAGGTTAAATGAAAAAAGAATACTGTTGTTGAATGTCTAATATGGGATAGGAATGACATTACAGTGCTTATTACGACTTACAGAACAGTGCATTGTTTAACACTAGACATTCAGTGATAATCAGAAATGGAAATAGCCATGCTTTACTTACCCTTTGATGAATTCAATTGAGCCAAAAAACTGCCGTCTGCAAAAGATAAATAATATTTCAAGTCATTGTCCTATATATATACTGAATATATATATATATATATTTTATATATCCCCACCGGAGGCCTTTTGCCTTTTGGTAGGCCGTCATTGTAAATAAGAATTTGTTCTTAACTGACTTGCCTATTTAAATAAAGGTTAAATGAAAAAAGAATACTGTTGTCGAATGTCTAATATGGGATAGGAATGATATTACAGTGCTTATTACGACTTACAGAACATAAAAAAACTATTAATGTCAGTATGTGTAACCCAGTACAACTTACTTGTAGGGTGCTGGTTTTCCTCCTTTGATTCAGGTAAATGATTCTTGGAGAGAGAAATTACATAGTGACACCTTGAGATCATCATCATCAGTCTACCCTTATGTATCATCATCATCATCATATCGGAGTCTAGCTATCACTGATGATAATTGGACATACCTTGTCAGCTGAGTTTATTTGCACTGTTGTGAGAACTGCGACCATAAACCCCATAGCGACTGTGAGAAACCCGCACCACACATGTAGCAGCAGGTATCTGGAGGTGGGCTGTTGGCTATTCATCCTCTGGAAAACACACACGTACCACAAACCACTGAGAGCCGTCCCAATTCACGCCCTACCACTTCCCAACGGCCCTAATCCTGATCTAATCCAACGTTTGCAGATCTGAAGGGTCTAGAATAGATATAAGCAGGCGGGTTGTAGATCTTCCACCATAGGCTACTGTTGAGTCTGAGCACCTCAATATTAGTCATAGGCTCCCTTCTGAATAACATTTAGTTTAGATTATACCCCACTCTGGGATTTCACCTATATAGATTATTCCCCTCTTGAACCACAATGTGCAGTGTGGTTTGCTACTTGTATTGTCTCAAACAATAACATGTGATATATGAACTCACTACCAGAGAAATACACTAAAATAATTTGTAGTAAACATGCAGAGAGTGGTATGTACTCTGTGACAAGACATTACGGCTGTCACGCAGTGTATGTTCAGTTGGACATGAATGCATCAGTCACAGTGACTAAGAATAGTCAAGATAATAATTATAATTCGGAGGGTGCTTATATTTGTCCTGTTACACACTTGTACAAGATACAAGTAATTGTGAAGGTATGCATAGTGAGTGAGAGAATGATCTGGCAATGATCAATTTGACCGCATTACCTGTCATATGGTATAAGACATGAGACTGGGTCCATCATATTGCTTATCACAGTCTCATTATTGAAAATACCACAAAATATTCATACAACCACCATTTTTGGACCAAATATAACTGTGGAGCCATTAGACTATCACTGTGTGGTGATCACCAATTGATTTTACATTGTGTCACATTTTCCTCATCCAAACATCCTATAATTAAGTCTAAGATTAGGAATTTCACATGATGAAAAATTATTGCAAATACAATGGTCCACTGTCCACAATTCTGTGTTATCACAATTTACATATACATCATTAATAAATGAGTAGCTTGATATGAATAAAATGAAACACAATGACCAGGAACTCAACTCACCTAGTGTGTCTTGTATTGTCCTTGTACAAACAAATCTGTCTGCTGCATACCATGCTGCATTTCAGAGACAAGTTCATTGGACAGGGTTTCCCCCCTTCCACTGGAGTTGAGGTTTGATGCGATGTAGTTTTTTTCTTCACTGTGAGTTGTGGTTGGAAAGAAAGGAGGGAGTGAAAGCAAAGCATCATGGACTAAACAACCACCTCAAAGTCTAGGTTGACTTTGGTCACATTGAATTAGCAACTGATGATATCATATTCTTCTATGAAAATGTATTTTAGCCTGGTCCAAGATCTGTTTATGCTTATGCCTACTGCATTGTCAAGCCAGGCAGGAGTTGGCAAAAGAGCAGTAACAGATTGCTATGATATATTTGATTTCCCCTTTGTGTTGATAACATGTTTTTTTTTATGACAACAAAAAATGAATTTAAACAAGCAATAAAACCAGGTATTTTATCCATTATTTTAAGAAATACTGTAGATAGTGTTGTAAAGGAACTTTTTGACAGCACCCCTTTTGATATCAACAAAACCTGTCATCCATGTTGGCCAGTGTGTGCTCAGAAAATGCCTTTTAGACCTGAATGTCAAAACATTAAATAGATAAAAGGTGATCAAAATGGACATATATTTTTTATACCCCACCATACCATGAGGCATCCATGTCTTCATCACTGGAAATGACAAATGGTTGAGGTTGATATCATTTAAAAGCTTATAAACAGGGGTGTCAAACTATTCAATCATTTCTTGTCATTTTCTAACCGTATATGTCAATTATCTAAAAACGTGTCAACTCAGATTTTTTCATATTCAGTTAGATTATGTAAAATAGGGTCTAAACTACAACCTGGGTTGAGACACAACATGCTCTTGAATACAGGGTGGGTGTCATGTTTTGGCTGATAAATGTACTAAAATGGGAATAAAATTTAATTTTCAAATGGTGCAAAAAGATGGTCGAAAGTCCACACACCAGAGAATTAAAATAAAATTAAAATGTTATTTGTCACATATGCTGAATACAACAGCTGTAGAACTTACAGTGAAATGCTTACTTACAAGCCCTTAACCAACAATGCAGTTAAGAAAAAGACCTAAAAATGTTTTTATAAAATAACAAATATTTAAAGAGCAGCAGTAAAATAACAATAGAGAGGCTATATACAGGGGGTACCGGTACAGAGTCAATGTGTGGGGCAACTGGTTAGTCGAGGTAATATGTACATGTAGGTAGAGTTATTAAAGTGTCTACGCATAGATAATAACATAGTAGCAGCAGTGTAAAAAGGGGGGGGGGGGGCGAGCAATGGAAATAGTTTGGGTAGCCATTTGATTAGACGTTCAGGAGTCTTATGGCGTGGGGGTAGAAGCCTCTTTGACCTAGACTTGGCACTCCAGTACCGTTTGCCCTGCGGTAGCAGAGAGAACAGTCTATGACTAGGGTGGCTGGAGTCTTTGACAATTTTTAGGGCCTTCCTCTGACACTGCCTGGTATAGAGGTCCTGGATGGCAGGAAGCTTTTCTGGGCCGTACGCACTACCCTCTGTAGTGCCTTGCGGTCGGAGGCCGAGCAGTTGCCAGACCAGGCAGTGATGCAACCCGTCAGGATGCTCTTGATGGTGCAGCTGTAGAACCTTTTGAAGATCTGAGGACCCATGCCAAATCTTTTCAGACTCCTGAGGGGGGATAGGTTTTGTCGTGCCCTCTTCACGACTGTCTTGGTGTGCTTGGACCATGTTAGTTTGTTGGTGATGTGGACACCAAGGAACTTGAAGCTCTCAACCTGCTCCACTACAGCTCCGTCAATGAGAATGGTGGCGTGCTCGGTTCTCCTTTTTCTTGTAGTCCACAATCATCTCTTTTGTCTTGTCTTGAATGGGAATATCTGTTTTTTAAAATTATACTGTCAATCTTCCATAAGAAACCTATTGAAATCATAGAACTATAGATAATAGAATAGAAATGTAAGTTTACATTCAAGAGTAGGTGGACCGGCGACGATCTTTGTAGTAGTAATTAGAAGTAAAAATGTCAATTCAATTAAAATGTCAATGGTGTACCAACTAAATTACAGTGGTCTGAAGGGATATGTCCTTTCTATGAATAATATTTTTATGATTGAAATGACACCCACCCTGTATTCAAGAGCATGTTGTGTCTCAACTGATGGCAGGCACAACACAAGAACCTCAAACGTTTGAGTTTGAATGCATAAATTCCGATTTTTCCCCCCATAAGTTGTAGCTTAGACCCTATTTTACATTATCTATATTTTCCGGTGATGAAGACATGGATGTTTCATGGTATGGTGGCGTACATGTATGAAAAGTTTTGTTTAAATCAAAAGGGGGCTGTCAAAAAGCGACTGAATTCAAATGGATTTACCCTAAGAAAAATACTTTGAAGCACTACTTTTTACTGCAGTGGGCTAAATCAGGGTCACAGAGTGTTCTTGGTAGTCTTAAACAAATCTTAAACAAACACATTTCGGATGCGGAGCAGGAAAGGAACGATTGGAGCAATTACAGAGCGATTTCAATGATAACAGAAACTATATTTGAATTCAACATTTTTTTATTTGCATTAAGATACTGAATTCAAATGCAATATTTTTACATTTGTAATGCACAAATTTAATCATAGAATTAATAAATGTAACTTGTATTTCATGATTTGAAAAATTTATTGAATGAATATTGCATTCAGTTTTAAAATATTACAACTTAATTGAATATTCAAATTCAATATTTATATATTCTGTTTCAATACGGTGGATATTGCATTCATTGTCTGCGTTTCAAGTTTGCAAACTATCAAATTTACCATAGTTTCAAATGCATTTATATTCAGTTCTCTTTCACATTTACTTGAGTCATTTTCTATTAAGGTATTTTTACTTTTACTCAAGTATGACAGTACAGGCAAAGAGAAGGTGACAGAACCACTATCATCCCTGTGGCGAGGAACTATAGGCTAGTAAGGCTACAGATGAGTCAGGCACAACATTGACAGATGTGGGCGGCATGTGATTTCCCACATATTTATAGGTCAGTATCAGTGGGTTCGACAGGTACAAAAACATGACAGGGAGTTTTCTTCATGGTTTCATAAACCAGCTGGCAGCCACATTGACTCAATCTGACTTTACATGCATAGGGCATGGAAATAGCCATAGTGTCATGCCCTGATCTGTTTCACCTGTCCTTGTGCTTGTCTCCACCCCCTCCAGGTATCTCTCATCTTCCCCATTATCCCCTGGGTACTTATACCTGTGTTCTCTGTTTGTCTGTTGCCAGGTCGTCTTGTTTGTCAAGTGAACCAGCGTTTTGTTTCTCAGCTCCTGCTTTCCCCCAGTCTCTCCTGCCCTCCTGGTTTTGACCATTGCCTGTCCTGACCCAGCCTGCCGTCCTGTACCTTGGCCTCTACTCTGAATTATCGACCCGTGCCTGCCTTGACCTGTCATTAAACATTGTTACTTCACACAGTCTGCACTTGGGTCTTACCTTGATTCCTGATACATAGGGTATGGGAATAGCCATAGGGTGTGGAAATGCAGATGCGTGAAGTTGAACACTGTTGATTTCATAAACAGGACTGAAAGTTACTTTTAGAAAGTGGAAAGAGAGCGAAAGTGAGAGAAGGAGAGAGCGTTTGTTGGTAGATTTCTATGTAACTTTCCTGTTCTTGGTTTCTTGCTCCATGGGGCATCCCCAATCAACTTGTGCTTTTCTTGACATGCCACAGACGGTTTAGGTGCTTACCCAATGCAGGCAAAGTTCTCAGACAAGGCCTTCAATCATGTTAGCCTTTAAGTCTTTTCCCCATCTTCCTGAAATGCAGAAGTTCAGGCACTGCTGTTGTTGAAAGCAGAAACCTTCTGGCATCCATCTAATCATGTTCTGTTCAGTTTCTATTCTGTTTCTGTCCAGTTTTAGATCATTGATCAGTTTCTGTCCAGTTTTAGATCATTGATCAGTTTCTGTCCAGTTTTAGATCATTGATCAGTTTCTGTCCAGTTTAGATAATCTATCCGTTTCTGTCCAGTTTAGATAATTGATTTCAATCTGTGCAGCATCGTAGATGTGTTTGGCTCAATATTGGTATATACCAGCGGTCACCATTCCTGGTCAGGGAGAACTAAAGGGTGTTTCTGCCCAGCACTACCACTTGATTAATGTTTCACTAGTGAACTGCTCATCAATATAACTAATGAACTGCTCAACAACAATCAGCTGTGTTAGAGGTGGGCTGGAAGAACCATCGTTTGACAGTAATGAAATATTATGCAGGGGAGTTTGACTGCCTATTGTTGGGCTTAACAAGATATGTTTTCCTATAGTGTAAATGGCATTGATATTTGAGAAACTATACTGAAATGAAGAGGAACACACTGGCAATAGAATCTCAGCCGTACTGTGACTACATTAACTTATTGAAACAAGTCCTGCTGAGACGGATAGATGTCCTGCTTAGATTGAAACAAGTTCTGCTGAGATTGAGGCTGTCCTATTATGGACATCGTACAGGTGAGAGAAAGGTAAGAATCTAAAGTCATTCTGACGGAGACAGGAAGTAAATTCACACACTGTACTCTGTACTTTCTGTCGGTCAACAAGTTGTTTCACGCCAAAGTGTATCTGGGAAGTCAAGTGTCTTCATGTTGGTGCGTCACAAGTCTTTGAAAGTGCGTAAATCAGAGAGATAAATGGAGAGGGGGAGGGAGAGAGACAAGGATTTCATCATGGTTTCAGGATATTTTCTGGATTTCATCATGGTTTCAGGATATTTTCTGACATTCATATTAGCCCCGGGCATAGTTGAAACACACTTGAATGGGGACATTGTTAGCAACATGTTGACTTTGTCTAACTCAGCCATTGACTGTCTCCTGTCACTGGTAGCAACCACGGGTATGTCAATCATTTCTAACCAGGGCCCTTATTCATAAAGCTTCTCAGAGTAGAAGTGCTAATAGGATCAGGTTCCCTATCTATGTAATCTTATTCATTATCTGACTGGCGAAACTGATCCTAGATCACCACTCCTGCTCTGCTTTAATACGAGTCCAGAGCTACAGCATAGGATTCAAAATGTTACATAAGCAAAAGGACACCACTGTTGTTTGACCTTTCCTTGAGGCTACAAGTAAAAAGCCACATCACCCGATTTCAAATATATTGACTGGACATTGCGCTTTGTTACTGATGACAGTGCAGATGAAAGTCGCGCTATTTTACCTCAATCAATGGCTTTGACATCATTTTGAGATACTATTAACTCAAAGAATTCTCAATTTCAATTCCCTCTTGTATAGGAAAAGGTTTATTGCCAATGTAGTGTATACTGTTGGTGTTTTTATAGGACCAGACATGGGAGTCTGGTCTCAAATGTTATTGTATTTAAGACATAGAAATGACAAGTACAATGCATCCAATGCACCCCAAAGGCCTAGTCCTACCCCTTCATATACCCAGATTTTCTTGATTTTGAACTGCAGGTCAAAGAAATAACCTTACAAGAAATAAAAGGACAGGTGAAAGCAAATGTCACCGTTTCTGCTTCCAGTCACCCGGTGTATTATTACATTAGAGCAAATGAAGAAGAGAACTGTGGATGACCACTCTAGTTGTGAACGAGCCTAGTTGTGCTCTGAGCCTCTGCTCTGTCGGCAGCATCATGGGAATTTCCCCTGCATTGTAAGTGTAACTACGTGGGCGGCTACTCCCCCGGTAAACTAGCCCTGGATTATTTTCTAAATTGATGAATGATATTTAGATAGAGGTCAGTGGAGGCTGCTGAGGGGAGGACTGCTCATAATAATGGCTGGAATGGAGGCAATGGTGTTTGATACCAGTCCATTGACTCCATTCCAGACATTATTATGAGCCATCCTCCACTCAGCAGCCTCCATTGATGGAGGTATGCGAAAAGAGTGGAACAATGCAGTTCGGTGAACCATGACAGTTAGGTCATCCCTCACAAAAAGAGAAATGCGTGAAAGTGAAATATTTGCCTGGAAATAGGCCCTTCTTCGAAAACTTGATAACTGTGTGCCATGTCACTGCAAGTTTAAGTGAGCGATGGAAAATGCTTAGAAGTCTACGCCTGGGTCACTAGTGCTGTTCTAAACATTCTGAGACTTTTGGAATAGACTTTGAATAGCTGTTCTTTTTTTCTGTTTATTTGTTTTACTATTACACATGGGAAATGAGAGGAGAGTTCTTCATTTGAATTAGTTCCACGATTCTGAGTTAGATCAAAGTTAGAGTGGGCAATACACTAATAATAAACTCTCAAAAGGAAACCTATTTCGATGCATAGCATGATCTTGATTGAAGACTCCAACAAATAGCAGGCAGCCTGTAATAGATTGTGGCGATGGATGAGCAAACGTAATCTAATAACCACAAAATGGAAGAGCAGTAGTGATAAGTGCATAAACATAAAAGTGAATGAATAATTTAGATTCTTACCTCAGTGCTACGCCTTATTCAATTTACAAAGCTCTGAAACATACACACACATAATATATATATATATATATATATATATATATATATATATAAATAAAACAGTTCAATGAGACATATGTTATTTTAGACATTAGAAAATATCGATTTTCTCTGGTGGTCCAAGTCCATTTGTTCTATAGTGAGGTTAGATTATGTACCAAAACCACAAACCTTTCTCTTGAGGGAGATGTACAAATCTATCCATATTTTTACAAGCCGTTTGGGTCCGAAACGCCTACACCACTTTATTATCCAATAAGGCACTGTCACGAGCTGGTAAAAAGAAAAATACACATTTTTCATTGAGGACCACTTACAGTGCAAACATGCAAATATTGTTTGCATCTCTAAGCACATTAACCCTTTGGGCAGCTATACGATGTCCATTGTATGCATGTAATAATTAATTAAACAGCAATGTGATGTATTAATAATAGTATGTATCTCAATACTTAGATTTTCTCAGCTTTGCTTCAATTCCTGGTATTCCATCACAGTATGGAATCATTGATGACTCCTTTTCTGACCGTAAAGCATGAATCTGCTGAGTGTCGTGTGTCTCTAGTGGATCCAAGTGACGCTCTATCTCCTGCAGCAGGATACACTGGTTGCAGTTCAGCCACTCTCCACTCCCCACTAGAGTTTGCCGCTCAGGCCTGCCTGTGTCAAACCAACAGGGAATTCATTATTCAATGGGCTAACATAGTTTTGCTCAAGTTTTGTTCACACATACAGTGAGCTCCAAAAGTATTGGGACAGCGGCACATTTTTTGTTGTTTAGGCTCTGTATAAAGTGCAGAGCCACAGTAGTGTCTTTTCAGAGGTCTCATTCAGGTGAAACACAGTGCTGTCCATCTGTCTGAACATCTGCACATCCGACTCCTTCACACCAGCCGCTGCAACAAAGTTCAATTTGCCAAGATACTGAGAGAGAGAGAGAGAGAGAGGGAGAGAGAGATGAAAGGAAAGGAAGAAAAGAGAGAGGGGCAGAATTATAGGAAAGAAAACATCTATTTTAAGACATTACTGACAAACAATGACCACCAGTGAGAGAAAACAGTGGGTGGGGAAAGTGTAAGATGACAAGTGAAAGGCCAATGCAATAAATGTGAAATAAGTCAAAAACTACATCTGAAACTGAGAAACCATTTGTTGAGGTGCTGTCCATATCCAGCCATTACAGAAAAAAGACATGAATTGTGAAATCATGTGGATTTTCTGTAAACCATATACTGTATGCTGTAGGACGCCAATTACAACATTTTTTCAAATCAAACCACATATGGTGGGAAGTCTGTACAGCAAACTGCATTTTGTATGATGTTTGCAGGGCTCACTTGTAAAAGTGACTCATGGTATGTTTTAACTCAAAATTGACTCCTTGTATGTGTGTGTAAACCAATGTTGACTCCCTTTATAAATGAAGGTTAAATATAACAAAACTTAATTATGGGTCACATATTTTTTGTAAATAAATTAAAAGACCAAAATAATCCTTTAAGAATCATCACGAAGGGCTCATGAGGTTTTGATAGATCATCTCTTGTGCATAGTAACCTAATTAATAGGTCAATAGTGGTAAAAACAGATATTGCATCTGCATATCTCTCTTACCCATTGGGTTTTGAGACTGCTTGTAGATAGGGCTGGTTGGGAGCAGAGGGTGAAGAGCTGACCCAACCACCCATTCACAAAGAGCAAGAACGAATACCCTTCCTTGACCTCTAACATACCTGAACCACTTCAAATCAACTTGTGGCCTAAAAGAAAACCTGGTAATTGAGCGCTCTTTCTGGGCTTGATCTTTCTGTGTCCGGATTGAGCTTTAAACGTTTTAGGATTGTGGTAATCATTAACCACTTTTTTGTTAGCACAACTTTCCACCATCTCACATAGTCCAAAGGCCCATATATCGAAAGGTGTTGTTCCATGGTCTATGAAGCGGGACCAAAAAATGTCAATATTATTGCCTATAAGTCTTTTTGGGTGGGTGGCCTTTAAAGTAAGAAGTGTTTAAGCTTTTACCCAATTTTAGGAAATAGGTCTGCTTCTACACCTATTCTCCTCACCCTCCATCAGCCCCCATGTTGGTGGATGGCTTTCAATATGACTGTCATTTCTGCAGTCTACACTGGTAATGCACATCCCACAGGTTCTTGTTTCGTAAGACAGTATCACAGCGCTAAAGTAACTACCAAGCGGTGTCAAAGTAATGAATTATCCTTGTAGTATGCATTAGGGCCAGGAGTTTTCTTGACTATGTGAGCCTGAACAGGAAAATCCCCTGGCACAATACCACACGCAAACTCAACTTTTTTGAGTGTTTCATAGGTAGACCTTCATAGGATGTCCTTGTTTTCTGATTTGTGAATAACAATACTGTGCATATTCATTTGACTCGTGTCTGGAAGATAACGTTCTGAGGAGGAGAACAAAGAGAACACTGCGTCCAATTGGTGCAGTCGGATCAACTTTTCAGGGGTTCTTTGTCTCTTAATGGAATATGCCTGACATTATTTAATTATCTCTCTCTCTATACATACCAGCAACGTCACACTGATAAAGTTCCAAATGTAATGCTGAAAAGCACATCTGATCATGCGATGATTTTTATGTAATGATGTAATGTAACTTTATGTCATTTTATGTCATGTAACTACCCACTGGGCACAAACTGGCCGAATCAACATTGTTTCAACGTAATTTGTCAATGTAATCTTGACGTGGAACCTATGTGGAAAATACATTCGATATGAAAAAAAGTCATCAACCTTAAACGGTTGTTTTGAGGGTGAAATTTCAACCGCCGGATGATGTTATCATGGTCACTGTAGTGTTATGCTTAATGTGAAGAATCTGGAGGTGAATATCACTTTGGTTGACATTAACTTAACAATAAGTAATGTAATGTAGAAGGTCGACGACATCCGATCCTCGTTTGCTAAGTCAAACGACACCGCTGGTTCTGCTCACACTGCCCTACCCTGTGCTTTGACCTCTTTCTCCCCTCTCTCTCCAGATGAAATCTCGCGTCTTGTGACGGCCGGCCGCCCAACAACCTGCCCGCTTGACCCTATCCCCTCCTCTCTTCTCCAGACCATTTCCGGAGACCTTCTCCCCTACCTCACCTCGCTCATCAACTCATCCTTGACCGCTGGCTACGTCCCTTCCGTCTTCAAGAGAGCGAGAGTTGCACCCCTTCTGAAAAAACCTACACTCGATCCCTCCGATGTCAACAACTACAGACCAGTATCCCTTCTTTCTTTTCTCTCCAAAACTCTTGAACGTGTCGTCCTTGGCCAGCTCTCCTGCTATCTCTCTCAGAATGACCTTCTTGATCCAAATCAGTCAGGTTTCAAGACTAGTCATTCAACTGAGACTGCTCTTCTCTGTGTCACGGAGGCGCTCCGCACTGCTAAAGCTAACTCTCTCTCCTCTGCTCTCATCCTTCTAGACCTATCGGCTGCCTTTGATACTGTGAACCATCAGATCCTCCTCTCCACCCTCTCCGAGCTGGGCATCTCCGGCGCGGCCCACGCTTGGATTGCGTCCTACCTGACAGGTCGCTCCTACCAGGTGGCGTGGCGAGAATCTGTCTCCGCACCACGTGCTCTCACCACTGGTGTCCCCCAGGGCTCTGTTCTAGGCCCTCTCCTATTCTCGCTATACACCAAGTCACTTGGCTCTGTCATATCCTCACATGGTCTCTCCTATCATTGCTATGCAGACGACACACAATTAATCTTCTCCTTTCCCCCCTCTGATAACCAGGTGGTGAATCGCATCTCTGCATGTCTGGCAGACATATCAGTGTGGATGACGGATCACCACCTCAAGCTGAACCTCGGCAAGACGGAGCTGCTCTTCCTCCCGGGGAAGGACTGCCCGTTCCATGATCTCTCCATCACGGTTGACAACTCCATTGTGTCCTCCTCCCAGAGTGCTAAGAACCTTGGCGTGATCCTGGACAACACCCTGTCGTTCTCAACTAACATCAAGGCGGTGACCCGTTCCTGTAGGTTCATGCTCTACAACATTCGCAGAGTACGACCCTGCCTCACGCAGGAAGCGACGCAGGTCCTAATCCAGGCACTTGTCATCTCCCGTCTGGATTACTGCAACTCGCTGTTGGCTGGGCTCCCTGCCTGTGCCATTAAACCCCTACAACTCATCCAGAACGCCGCAGCCCGTCTGGTGTTCAACTTTCCCAAGTTCTCTCACGTCACCCCGCTCCTCCGCTCTCTCCACTGGCTTCCAGTTGAAGCTCGCATCCGCTACAAGACCATGGTGCTTGCCTACGGAGCTGTGAGGGGAACGGCACCTCCGTACCTTCAGGCTCTGATCAGGCCCTACACCCAAACAAGGGCACTGCGTTCATCCACCTCTGGCCTGCTCGCCTCCCTACCTCTGAGGAAGTACAGTTCCCGCTCAGCCCAGTCAAAACTGTTCGCTGCTCTGGCACCCCAATGGTGGAACAAACTCCCTCACGACGCCAGGTCAGCGGAGTCAATCACCACCTTCCGGAGACACCTGAAACCCCACCTCTTTAAGGAATACCTAGGATAGGATAAAGTAATCCTTCTAACCCCCCCCCCCTTAAAAGAGTTAGATGCACTATTGTAAAGTGGTTGTTCCACTGGATATCATAAGGTGAATGCACCAATTTGTAAGTCGCTCTGGATAAGAGCGTCTGCTAAATGACTTAAATGTAAATGTAAATGTAACACAGGAGACGGTCTTCACTGGACTTGATACGACGGATGCACGCGGACCGACTTGCCCAATCACCTTTTATATGACGTCATGAATATACCTGTGCCATGCGCTATAGCCAAATAGTTCCAATACAACACATCGCCCTTTCAAGACATGCGTTTCTAAAATGTCAAAACAACACAATGTGTATAGTTCATCACTCTGTAATTAACTTGCCTCAACATATGAATTCATAAACAAACTTTTCGGTCTTTAAAGTTCAACAACTCATGAGACATCAACTCATCATCAACTCAACTCACTGTCTTTAACATTCCATAAAAACAGTTGTTGTTTCTACAACACTAACTGTATATTACCCTAAGGTGAGCTGGGTGGACTGCCAGTCACATTCATAGCTGCAGTGGGGTTCTTCTGTCACATAATGCAGGCTGTGCATTATGCTCTCCGTATCTGTCTGGTGGTTTGACAACTGTACCACGAGAAGTCCTGTGTACTGGAGTCTGTGGTTCTGTGACAGGAGGTGGGTCGGCATCTGGAATAGGTAAGTGCAAGTCCGTGTCACACTCTGGGTGTTCCTCTCCACCCTATTGACAAGTCTCTGAAGCACTGCGGAGGGGTTTCACGTGGCGTGGATTCCTGTGCAGCACTCCCGTATCTGTCTGGATCAAGTATGACCTGGGTGTGTCACACTGTTGAAGCACTGAAGCCGTCTTTGACCAGCCTTGTTCGTCGTCCAGCTTCACGGATGACGTTCACTCCGTGCTTATCAGGAATCAAGGTAAGACCCAGATGCAGACACGTCGAATTGACAATGGTTTAATAATCCAACAGGGGCAGGTAATAGACAGGTCAAGGCAGGCAGCGGTCAGTAAACCAGAGGTGGGTCAACGGTACCGGACAGCAGGCAGGCACAGGGTAGGCAGAGGTCAACAATGCAGAGGTGGGGCAAAGGTACAGGTCGGCAGGCAGGCTCAGGGTTAGACGCAGGCAGAGTGGTCAGACAGGCGGGCTCAGAGTCAGGACAGGCAAGGGTCAAAACCGGGAGGGCGAGAAAAAGAGACTGGGAAAAGCAGGAGCTGAGAACAAAACACATTGGTTGACTTGGCAAACAAGACAAACTGGCAACAGACAAACAGAGAACACAGGTATAAATACACAGGGGATAATGGGAAAGATGGGCGACACCTGGAGGGGGAGTGGAGACAAGCACAAAGACAGGTGAAACAGATCAGGGTGTGACAGTGCTGGAAGGGGTTCTGACTTTATACCTGTTGTTGTAGACACGCATGAAGCTCTGCTTTGCTCTATAGGTCGACACGTCTCACCTGCTGGAGGTCTGGCCACACTGGTTATAGGTTAATCTCCAGCGGAGTTGCTCTGTAGGTCATGAGAGCTAGGAATGGGTCAGCCTGTTTCAGGATCCCTTTGGCTGTTTGCACTGCTCTCTCTGCTTCACCATTTGCTTGGGCGTAGGGAGGGTTGGTGGTAATGTGTCTGAAATCATAGTCCTTAGAGAATTGCGTGAAAGCTCTACCTGAGAACTGTGGAGCATTGTCTGTAATTAGAATATTTGGGCATGCCCAACAGGCGAAGATGTTCTTCATTTTAGACACGTCTTTGAGGTAAGTTATTCCTATATATATATATATATATATATATATATATATATATATATATAGAAAAATACTCCACAACTACCAAGTAGTTTTGCTTGTTGAGTTCACATATGTCAGCTGCTACTCTTTCCCATGGGCGACTGGGGAGTGGAGTGGTGATCAAAGGCTCCCTCCTCTGAGTAGTTTCGGACTCGTGGCAGTCTTTGCATGAACTGACTATTTCCTGACCATTTACTGTTTTTACTTATTCAACACTACCTCTAGCTCGCCCCCGGCACTTCACAATGCCCTGATGGCTGTAGTGTATGCGCTTGAACATTTCAGGTCTCATGTTTTGTGGCACTACTATTCCATCACCATACAACATTAGTCCTTGTGAGGTTGAGAGGTTCTGTCGGGAGGTGTAGTAGGCTTGCACCTTGTCTGGCACTTTGGCTGCATACTTAGGCCATCCTGTTGTCACATAGTGTTTCACCATCTGCAGCTCTGCATCTTGTTGTGTCTGCTTCTTGACGACATCAAGCTTGTTGGTTGAGATAGGCCATGCTGTATGAACTGTATCCTTATAGGCCTCGATTTCACTGGTCAGCCCTGCGATATCTTGTGTAACAGCTGACTGGGGATGTCTGGAAAGGGTGTATGCTATAACAAGCTGTTTCCCCGACACATACTTGGCTGTAGGGTTATAACGCATCATGCGCATGAACTGTCTCTGACAGGCACTAAGTCAAGGTCTATACAGTTTATTAGTGGAATAAGAAGTTTGTGATCACTGCAGTGTGAATGTATATAGACCATACGGATATCTGGTAAACTTCTCATATGCCCAGACCGCTGCGAGTCACTCCTTTTCTATCTATACATAGTGCTTCTTTGCATCTGTGAGAGTCCTGGAGCAATAAGCTACTGGGTTTAACTGTCCACCTTGTTTCTGTAGTAGGACCATCCTAACCCATAACTACTGGCGTCTGCACTGACTATGGTAGGCTTTGTCATATCATAGTCAGGATCGAGGGAAAGATGAACCGAGCAAAGTACAGAGAGATCCTTAATGAAAGCCTTCTCTAGAGTCCTCAGGACCTCGGAAGGTGAACATTCGCCCCAGTCTAACAGGACAACGACCCTAAGCACACAGCCAAGACAACGCAGGAGTGGCTTCGGGACAAGTCTCTGAATGTCCTTGAGTGGCCCAGCCAGAGCCCGGACTTGAACCTGATCTAACATCTCTGGAGAGACCTGGAGATACCTGTGTAGCGACGCTCCCTATCCAACCTGACGGAGCTTGAGAGGATCTGCAGAGAATGGGAGAAACTCCCCAAATACAGGTGTGACAAGCTTGTAGCGTCCTACCCTAGAGGACTCAAGGCTGTAATCGCTACCAAAGTGCTTCAACAAAGGGTCTGAATACTTATGTAAATGTGATATTTCAGTTTTATTTTAATACATTTGCTAACAATTCTAAAAATCTGTTTTTGCTTTTATGGGGTATTGTGTGTAGATTGGCTTTTTCCTCATCAATTTAATCAATTTTAGAATAAGGCTGTAACATAACAAAATGTGGAAAAGTCAAGGGGTCTGAATACTTTCCGAATGCACTGTATGTTAGATTCACATCTCCAAATAAAAGTTAAAGAACAGGATTCAGCCAGTGGCTCAAATGGAACTATCCAAGCAGTAGATACATCTTCTTTAGATGTTGATATTTAGTTTCATTGTCATCCAAACACAATTCAATACTGCTTTTGTAATACAGTAAATAGCCTAAAGTTAAGGCTCTTACAAACTAACGTAACATTCAACCTTAAAATGAGTAACACCCATGGACACATTGAGGTTACTGTAACTTTAAATGTCTTATGTAGGTTAATCATGTAAGGTGTTTATGTTCACGATAGCATGCATAAAATAGCATTCACAATTGCTGTAATAATCAGCATAACATCTCAAACGGAATTGATCACATTCCCCACATCTTTTTTAATGTAATCTAAACTGCAATCCAGGTCGTTTGGTTCTGCTATTAGATGAAGCACAGTGACAACACAATCTGTTGTATAAATAAACAACATTTCTGACATTGTATTCCCATTTGAACTTTGCTGTGCTTTTAAAACCTGTTAGATGGTTAGGGGTCCTGCATGGTTCTGGTACCGACCGACATTTTCCCTTATAAATCGATCTGTGGATACCGTAGATCGAAATGGCTTGCACTGAACGACAGCCCTGGTTCACACCAACACAGTAGTATTACTGAGCCTGTGTGACGTCGCTTTTCGGACTGTTCATCAACTCCTGGCTGAACACCACATCACAACAACTGAGCCACGGACAAAGCACATGCCTGCACTCATTACATGCAACCAACATCCTAGCGCAGCATAGGAAAATGATTTCATCACGGTAGCACATTCAGAGATCGATTTATAGCCATTGATGTAAAATAATTCAGACTTTTCTGTCATAGATGGACAATATTAATATGTTATGAAAGGTAAGTTCCTACCGAGTTCAGAAAGCCAAGCTAAAGCTCTGTGAGACGTTCACAGTGATTGGGGCGGACGTTTTGATCAACAGAGACCTTCAGAAAACATGCACATTTTCTCTAACACTAAACATACAAATATGCATTTCACAGTTAAAAGGAAGGTGAAATCTTAGTAATTTTATAATTTGATTATGCTATATTTATAAAACATAAGTCATTTCAAGCTATATTCATACAGTTTTGTTGAGTAGGAAATACATCATAAAATATTTTATTTTTATCCTATTTGTACTGTGTACTTGAGCTTGTGTCCTCAAAAGAGACGACACCTCAGCATCTTTTAATAATTTTTTACCAGAAAGGTGAGATTTTAACCTTTTTTTGATTATACAGCATTACTAGTTATTGTTTACGGCCCAGTCATGATGAATAATTACTTTTGGGGATTACGTAGATGATATTTTTGAAAGCACAGTGATAGACATGTGGGTGACAACTAAACCAGAAATCTGACATTGTTTTCCAAATGGAATTAGGCTGTGCTCTTCAAATGGTTGAAAGCATAGTGATAACATATTGGAAAATCAACTAACTTTTGGCTGTCTTTTTGAGTGGGTGAATATAGGTCGTAATCTCATTGATCAACATCTCAACCAAATATTACCCAAGTATTCACGTTTAATTTTTTATAATTACATTTTTATTTATCCGTTAATTTACCAGGTAAGTTGACTGAGAACACGTTCCCATTTACAGCAACAACATGGGGAATAGTTACGGGGAGAGGAGGGGGATGAATGAGCCAATTGTAAACTGGGAATTATTAGGTGACTGTGATGGTTTGAGGGCCAGATTGGGAATTTAGCCAGGACACCAGGGTTAACAACCCTACTCTTACGATAAGTGCCATGGGATCTTTAATGACTTCAGCGAGTCAGGACACCCGTTTAACATCCCATCCGAAAGACGGCACCCTACACAGGGCAGTGTCCCCAATCACTGCCCTGGGGCATTGGGATATTTTTTAGACCAGAGGAAAGAGTGCCTCCTACTGGCCTCCCAACACCACTTCCAGCAGCATCTGGTCTCCCATCCAGGGACTGACTAGGACCAACCCTGCTTAGCTTCAGAAGCAAGCCAGCAGTGGTATGCAGGGTGGTATTCTGCTGGCTATACCACGTGTTGTGCCCAGTGGGTAGGCTAAATTCTTAAATAATGATGCCCATACCATCATACGATGACTGAATCATCCAAAAGTATTCACTGAAAGCCGTGAGGTCATCTTTTTCCATGTTAGAAGAGGAAAATGACACATCTTGTAGAATTATACAACAATATCACTGGAGGATGCTGAGGGGAGGACAGCTCATAATAATGGTTGGAATGTAGTGAATGGAATGGCATCAAACACATGGAAAACATGTGTTTGGTGTGTTCGATACCATTCCATTGATTCCATTCCAACCATTACTATGAGCACGTCCACCCCAATTAAGGTGCCACGGGCCGCCGGTGAACAATATATTATATTCTGTTGCTCTTTGATTATGGTGTATTTAGAGGACACTGGTGCTTCATCAATCTATCAGGTGATGTACATAGCAGCCAAACGGCATACAGCAATTACATGATGGGTACTCAAGAGTAGAGGTCGACCGATTATGTTTTTTCAACGTCGCTACCGATTATTGGGGGGCAAAAAAGCCGATACCGATTAAATCGACCAATTTTTAAAATGTATTTGTAATAATGACAATTACAACAATACTGAATGAACACTTATTTTAACTTAATATAATACATCAATAAAATCAATTTAGCCTCAAATAAATAATGAAACATGTTAAATTTGGTTTAAATAATGCAAAAACAAAGTGTTGGAGAAGAAAGTAAAAGTGCAATATGTGCTATGTAAGAAAGCTAACGTTTAAGTTCCTTGCTCGGAACATATGAAAGCTGGTGGTTCCTTTTAACATGAGTCTTCAATATTCCCAGGTAAGAAGTTTTAAGTTGTAGTTATTATAGGAATTATGGGACTATTTCTCTCTATACCATTTGTATTTCATATACCTTTGACTATTGGATGTTCTTATAGGCACTTTAGTATTGCCAGTGTAACAGTATAGCTTCCGTCCCTCTCCTCGCTCCTACCTGGGCTCGAACCAGGAACACATCGACAACAGCCACCCTCGAAGCAACGTTACCCATGCAGAGCAAGGGGAACAACTACTCCAAGTCTCAGAGCGAGTGACATTTGAAACGCTACTAGCGCGCAGCCCGTTAACTAGCTAGCCATTTCACATCGGTTACACCAGCCTAATCTCGGAAGTTGATAGGCTTGAATTCATAAACAGCAGAGCTGCTGGCAAAACGCACGAAAGTGCTGTTTGAATGAATGCTTACGAGCCTGCTGGTGCCCACCATCGCTCAGTCAGACTGCTCTATCAAATCATAGACTTAATTATAACATAATAACACACAGAAATACGAGCCTTAGGTCATTAATATGGTCGAATCCGGAAACTATCATCTCGAAAAACAAAACATTGATTCTTTCAGTGAAATACGGAACTGTTCCGTATTTTATCTAACGGATGGCATCCATCAGTCTAAATATTCCTGTTACATTGCACAACCTTCAATGTTATGGCATAATTACGTAAAATTCTGGCAAATTAGTTCGCAACGAGCCAGACGGCTCAAACTGTTGCATATACCCTGACTCTGCGTGCAATGAACGCAAGAGAAGTGACACAATTTCACCTGGTTAATATTGCCTGCTAACCTGGATTTATTTTAGCTAAATATGCAGGTTTAAAAATATATACTTCTGTGTATTGATTTTAAGAAAGGCATTGATGTTTATGGTTAGGTACACGTTGGAGCAACGACAGTCCTTTTTCGCGAATGCGCACCGCATCGATTATATGCAACGCAGGACACGCTAGATAAACTAGTAATATCATCAACCATGTGTAGTTATAACTAGTGATTATGATTGATTGATTGTTTTTTTATAAGATAAGTTTGATGCTAGCTAGCAACTTACCTTGGCTTCTTACTGCATTCGCGTAACAGGCGGGCTCCTCGTGAGGCAGGTGGTTAGAGCGTTGGACTAGTTAACAGTAAAGTTGCAAGATTGAATCCCTAAGCTGTCGTTCTGCCCTTGAACAAGGCAGTTAACCCACCGTTCCTAGGCCGTCATTGAAAATAAGAATGTGTTCTTAACTGACTTGCCTAGTTAAATAAAGGTGAAAAAATAAATAAATAAAAAATATAAGAAAATCGGCAAAATCAGAGTCCAAAATTACCGATTTCCGATTGTTATGAAAACTTGAAATCGGCCATTCCGATTAATCGGTCGACCTCTACTCAAGAGTTCTCATGGTGTGCAGTTGTATAATAGGCTTACATCTGTGCATTATTGGCCTTGTAAGTCATGGAATAAGTGAATAAGAGAGTTATTCTATAGATCACATACAGACAAAGATATCTGACTGTTTGCTGGGTTTCTGTTCTGTGTTGACAGATGTTTCGCTGCAGCTGTGTGCTGCTCTAGATAAAACTGTCTGGAGCCATTTTGTATTGATTCCAGGAAACTCCACAGACAACATTACTCACAGTACTCTGTCAGGGTCCTCTCATCCTGCAGGACTCGGCCCTGGTAGATCAGTCTGTGTTTGTCCACAGGAATCCCAACTGAAGTGGCAATGTGCTCCTTGAACTATTTCACTGTCAACTGAGAAAAAGACACCGGTGTGAGGATTAGGCCTATATCCAGTATATGTAAGGCTACTGTAAAAGCGCTCCGATGGAAATGAGAACGTACCTGTCCGCCTATAGTGTAACTTCGGCTCTGGGAGTCCAAAGTTTTGACAGTCACCTCTATATCAGCACCTGGTTCCTCCATGGTTACGTTTACCCTGTGTGTCAAGTAACAGAGGCAATAGAATAGAGTATCATATCAATGCTGTCATGAATAGCATTATGTAAGGGTTAATCGATGAGGGGCTATGCGCTAGCGGAGTGGAACTAATCTTCCACAGAGTTGGGCATAGAGCCCTGAACTGCGATCTGACCAAATTCACATAGAAAAGTGAGTTATAGATCTGTTGTTCTCATTGAAAGCAAGTGTATGCGGTAAATCTGTTCTATGTACACTATTTCTATGCTTCCGTTCTTAAGTTTTGTTTTTGCATCTTTTACTCTCGGTTTAGTACACCAGCTTCAAACAGCTGAAAATACAATATGTTTGGTTACGGAAAATATATTTCACAGCAGTTTAGATAATACAATGATTCTCAAAACTGTTTTGTCATTAAACTTAAATTAGGCAAACTATTAGAATTTTAGCAAACAGGAAATGGCAGTTATTTCTGCATAGTGCACCTTTAACACATTTGCCGCTAGAAATGTGTTCCACATCCACTGAAGTAGCAAGCAAAGTTTACTAAAGTGCTGTAGTAGTTGCCTTGGTAACCAAACAAACAGAGTTACTCGTTAAGCTAACCAAGCCATCAGTCCTAGCTTGCTTGCTATTATGAAAATCGAATTCAATATTGTTTTCAATTCGACATTCGCTATCAAAAAGCAGCTCAAACGTAGAAAATGTAAGAATTAACTATAGCCATTGAATTATACCATGGTGATGTAGCGTGCGTTATAGGAAAATAATGTACGGTCTAGAATGCTCTTGAAGCCAATCATAAACGAATATAAAACAATATCCTTGTTATAATGTGGCTAATATAACTTTAATTGGGTAGTTAGTATCTTTGTTTAGGCAGTAGCTAGCTATGTGGTCTAACGTTAACGGAAGCTGCCATAGCTATCAAGCTAAAATAGTTAGCTAGCTGAATGGCTAACATCCTGGCCTTGAAGCAAACACGGTCAAACAAAACCTTTTCATGTCATCGTTTTCTTGATAGAAATCTATTTTAATTGTAGATGGAACTCCTACAAAAGTGATGGAACAATCAATTTCACACGAATATTGACAAAATACGACAGTGAAACTTGTAGCTAGGTAGCTCACAGCTACGTTAGCTTTTAGCTAACGTTACCATTAGCTGTATGAAGTTAGCTAGCTATCTACCACCTAGCTAATTACTTACCTACTTGATCGCCCCTATCTGTGAAGTTAAATCTTCCGATTTCACCAGAATGTTTACCGATTATTCAGTGTGGCATGTAAAGCTAGCTAACGTTAGTTCCTCCTATGATGGTAGAAACTGCGGTTCAAGTAACATGACATATGATTAGCTACCAGAACAGCTGTGACGTTTCAAACATACAGTAACAAATGGGACATGCTCATGAAGTCAGTTCAACATGTTTTGCTTATATCTGCTAAATGGATCTGCTAGCCGGCTAGATAATATCCCCGGTGCAGTTACAGTAGCAGATGAATGTAAGGTGGCGATGTTTTTGTTAAAACCAGGCCTGTAGGAAATAAGGGGAAACCAAGAGATCCAAGACCTCATTAACAAAGTGAGACATGATTTCCTCTTTCTTTAAAAGGCATCCCATCAAAGTGAACAGGGCTTCCAGCTCCAACAAAGGCCTGAGACCGCTGGGATTATCAATTCACAGTTATGTATTGATTGAGAGAGGAAGAGCCTGAGTGGGGCTTGAACCAGCAATCCTATGTCAATATTACTGGAAGTTGACAGTATAATAAAAGGGAAACAAAGTGTTCCTTTTTATCTTTGTTTGAGTCTTGTTTGTTGTTTGATAAATGCAAGATAAGTAGGGGTTGAAAAGCAGAAAGATGTGCCTGTCCTATACAAAAAATGTATACTATGCAAACAATAATATAATCTGCTGATAAATAAATGCTGTCTGTGATTGCATGTTTTGGCTAAAGCCAAAATAGGCATGGTACACTTCTGGGAGAAGAGCCTATTGCTGTGTGCATGTCAATAATCCTGGCTTCTTCTCTATCTCCTTTCCTACAGTTTTATTTTACTAATTGAACAGAAACTCTCATCAAGAAACTAACCACTAGAGTATTTTCTAGTATGTAATATGGTGGATGACTACCAGGAACTAGTTTAGAGAACTGAAATTGGGACTTGAACAGTGGCTCCTACAGCACAGGTAAGCATCTAATAGACACTGCAACAAAAGCCAGCTCTGTGCAGAACCATAAATTTAAAAACATCCTTGTGCATCCAGAGATCAGAGCTGCAATAGGGCATGCCACAAAAAGCCTGGGCCTCTGGGCAGAGGCAGTACAACATAAACCAAGAGTCAAGACCTGGGATGTATTCATTAAGCCTATTCTGTTTCAAAACGTTTTACAAAATAAACTGTTTATTTGAAACCGAAAACTAGCGTTTCTATTGGACAGATTCTGGTAGGTCCCGCCCCGTTTCGTTTGCTTCCGTTGGGTTCTTAAACGGTAAACGGTTTCCTTTGCAAGACGAAATGAATAGACCCCTGCTGCTCAGGGCAATCGGAAAAGACATGAATGAAGTCACTTTGGAGTTCGAATGGAATGCACCCTTCCATTCTGTTTGTTTTCCTCTGGATTTGGAGAGTAGCCTAGCCAGGAGCCCAACCTGATGTAACGTTAATGGATTCCAGTCTACTTGGAGAGTGAACTGATCAGAACATAGATATAGCCTAAACAAAACAAGCTGGATAGACTATGGTAAACTACCTTGGTGGGTCTGTGACTGGAACCCTCTCCTCCCGTCTTTCTTCCTCGGACTCGTCAGTGTCGTAATCTCTTCTCCTCCTCCTGGGTGGCAGTGGCGGATTTAGGCATAGGTGACATGGGCAGCCGCCCAGGTCCGGAGGCGGCATGGGGCGACCGCAAAATCTTAAAAAAAATAAAAATATTCCGAATGGTGACATTTGCGCGATCGGTTTTCTATCGCTCATTTGCACGTCATGTCAACGAAATCATGTCACCGTGTGGGACTGTGGGTCAATTAACCTTGTCGGAGTAGGCGACCTGATTCTAGTTTGTGAGCTACCCAGGCTACTGCGTGTTTTTTTGTTAGCAATAGGGTAATAGTGTAATAATTCAATTATCTTTTTTATTCGTATTTATTTTATTTGTCACTTTTTGATATGAGTCTTATTTTTGTATATATATTTATATCGTTTTAAATGTTATGATTATTTATGTTTTGTTACAAATGTCTGAATAAAAACTATAGTAAGTGCAGAATGGTGCTATTTGTTTTGTTGGGGGGGCGCTGAAGGGGGGGGTTCACCCAGGGAGCCATACATACTAGTACCGCTACTGCTCGGTGGCGATGTTCGACCATTGGATCGAACATGTATGGCTGGATTGGCACATTACGCAGGTAATCTGCAAATTCTTCCCAGGATGACGAATCTCCAGCATTTGTGTAGCTGCCAGTGTCTGTTAAATCTTCATCCCCCGAGACATCGGCGTTTACTAAATTGCGGTCATTGTCTGACATGTTTCCACGTGCGAATACAGCTAGCCACCTAACTTTATGATGATTTGAATTTAAGTGGAAACTGGCCAGCTAGATATCTAGCTTTAAATAGTTAGGAAGTTACCTAAAGAGACATTTTTCAGATAGCCACCTCTTCAGACTCACAAACCAGTTTACATTTACAAATAATTTTATGTTATTCAGAAAAGCTGGGGGAAAACACACTTGAAAAGGAGGGCAGTACAAGTGGAAAGGCAGGCTGGTAGTCAGAACAGGCAGAATAGTCAGGCAGGTGGGTTCGGTGCCAGGACAGGCAAGGGTCGGAAAACCGCTGGTTGACTTGGCAAACAAGACAAACTGGCACAGAGAGACAGGAAACACAGGAATATATACACACCGGGGAGAATAAGCGACACCTGGAGGGGGTGGAGAAAAATCACCAGGACAAGTGAACCAGATCAGGGTGTGACAGTATGTTCAACAATTCCCTTCAATGTTTGTCTCAAAATAATAAGTAAAACACTTCAACCGGTGAAATATTTAGTCAGATTAGCTAGCTACCTGTCTCCAGACTTTGTTTACAAACATTGGAGTAAAACTAGCTTTTATTTGGGATTCTGGTGCGGCAGGACAGTTGAACTAAGCTCATAAGACATTTATAAGTTATATCTTCAAGAATCAATGAGTACATATCATACATTTTTAAATCCAAAGATTGATGTATAAACTGCTGATTTCCCCTTTAAAAGCCTAACGACAAGTAGCTAGCTAATCTGACTAAATACTTCACCGGTTTAAGTGTTTTACTTATTCTTTTGAGACAAACATTGAAGGGAATTGTTGAACATACTGTCACACCCTGATCTGGTTCACCTGTCCTGGTGATTTGTCTCCACCCCCTCCTGGTGTCGCTTATTCTCCCGGTGTGTATATATCCGTGTCTCTGTACCAGTTCGTCTTGTTTGCCAAGTCAACCAGCGGTTTTCCTTGCTCCTATTTTTCACAGTCCTCATGGTTTCGACCCTTGCCTGTCCTAACTCCGAACCCGCCTGCCTGACTATTCTGCCTACCAGCCTGCCTTTCCCCTTGTACTGTTTTGGACTCTGACCTGGTTTATAAACTCTCGCCTGTCCCCGACCTGAATTTGCCTACTCCCTTTGTTATAATAAATATTGGAGCGCATCCCCATCCCCAAAACTTCAGTTTTTCAGCACCTACTATGCTCCTGTGGAAGTATTCCACAGTTGCTTTCACTTTGTCCACAGTGGGCTTCATCACCTTCAGAGCATCTCTTACAATCAGGTTGATTGTGTGGGCAAGACATGGATGATGGGTCCATTTTAAAATGTTCATGACTTTGGTTATGTTAGCTGCATTGTCGCTCTAGAAGAAAAAGAAACGCACACCTATTTAGGCGAGGTGCTGGCTAGCGGAGTAGAAAACTTAAAAATAAAGGAGCGCCGCACACTCTAGGAGCTCAAATGCAAAAATATTTAATTTACCAACTTTTCGACAGGCAAGCTGTCTTCATCATTGTCGCTAACACAACAGACCACTTTTCCATCTACTTGCCATTCTCTGGCCACTCTCAACAATCCTCTGCCAAGTTCTCTGAGTTGTGTCTGTTGCTGAACTCAAAAGCAGTCCAGAAGACAGGTAGACATCGAAAAGTCTTCAATGAAGTGACATGTAACCGACATGTAAGAAGTGATTACCCTTGATGTCCAGCAGTCAGTGGTAAGGCAAACTGCAGTAGCTTTTTGAACTCTTTCCCTCACTGAAGCCTGTGTGCTCTCGTACAGTTGTGGAATAAGTGATTTTGAAAGTGTTTTCCTGCTTGGAATTGTGTACATTGGATTTAGACTATTGCTATAATTTCTAAAACCTCTGTACTCCACGTTCGAAAATGGCTGGGTATCGGTGGCAATCATTTTAGCCAATGCAATATCAATTTGGCCTTGTTTTGATACAGACATGGACTTTGGCATAAACTGGTCCATAGAAGACTGCGTTACTGTGGGTCACAGAGTAGGCCTACTTGACTGAGTGGATACATCTCCACATGTGGAGGTGCTGGCTACACCACTATCACTAGTAGGCCTGCTAGTTTCTCGAAGCTCCCCTACAGCTAGCTTCACAGTTGGTTGCACAGTTCGCATATGCCGGTGTAGATTGTGCGTAGAACCGGCTTTATATGAGATTTTGTTTTGGAAAATTCTACACTGTGCTCTAGCATTGTCTACATTATTATAATGCGTCCAAATGCTACTGTGCTTCCGACTCATTTTCCAGCTGTTATTTTCACAGCTGTCCGTCCTCTCTCTCCTCATATGCTATGTGTGTGACCGTGAGTAAGTTGGCTCGGCCCTCCCTCACGCATCTTTGGTTCATTGGTTGACACTGTGTATCTGATTGACAGGAACAACAGGTGAGGCTGTTAGTCTGAGCAGACAGTCAGAACGAATGTGTGTGCGCTTGAGCATTTAGGCCCATATTATTATTATTTATATTTTTTCGTTATTTGAATCAGTTAATTATATTCATTTAAATATTTTGATTATTCATATCTTAATTTTTAAATATTTTTATAATTAGATTCGGCTCTTCTCATATGCGAGCCGGCTCCCAACGTTCACCTACAAGAGCCGGCTCTTAGAGCCGAGTCGTTTGCGAACGACCCATCACTAGTTCTGAATCACTATTCAAAGGTAACACGTACCACACGTGTGGCGTGTGGAATACCACATCCACCATATGAATGGTGTGATTGGTAAGACCTTTTAATGGGGTGATTGGTGGCTAATCGGGTGCACCCTCCCCTGACAACTTTTTGGTGTTGTTGTCAACCAGCCACTTTGGTGCAGGTGAAAGGATACAAGCCGAGGAAGACCTAAAACATTTGAGTAGATGCTCTGCACTCCTTTTCAGGTGTGTTTCCCCCTGCTTTTCTGAATAACATCAAATTATTTGTAAATGTAAACTGGTTTATGAGTCTGAAGAGGTGGCTTTCTTCCTATGTAAAACTAGATATCTAGCTGGCCAGTTTCCACTTAAATTCAAATCATCATAAAGTTAGGTGGCTAGCTGTATTCGCACGTGGAAACATGTCAGACAAGGACCGCAATTTAGTAAACGCCGATGTCTCGGCGGATGAAGATTTTACAGACACTGGCAGCTACACAAATGCTGGAGATTCGTCATCCTGGGAAGAATTTGCAGATTTCCTGCGTAATGCGTAATGGGCCAATCCAGCCATACATGTTCGATCCAATGGTCAGAGATAGATTGCCACAGAACAGTGGCAGTTCTGGCTTGTATGGCTCCCTGGGCGAACCCCCCCTTCAGCGCCCACCCCCAACATAAAAAAATAGCACAATTCTGCACTAACTGTAGTTTTTATTCAGACATTTGGAACAACACAAATAAATTATCATAACATTTAAAACTATATAAATATATATACAAAAATAAGACTCATAAATATCAAAAAGAAGTAACAAAGACAAATAGTGTAATAATTTGATTCTATTTTCTATTACCCTATTGCTAACAAAAAACATACAAATAAAACTAAATTGCACAAATACACAAACACACTTATAAAGAGAACCTGAGTATTACACTATTGCACTTCAAACAAGAAACACACAAACTAAATTGCACAACTAATTGTATAACAAATTGCATTAGTACTGTACAAAGTTAGAGGTGCGCTATTTGATCGATTCCTCTGCTACCCCCTACCTCGGGCTTCCCGTGGGGAGAACTGAGGTCAACCTACCCCCGCCCCCTCCCCATCTCGCATTTCTGAGTGGAAGACCTTCCCAAGCAGTAGCTTGCCTAGCTCACAAACTAGAATCAGGGCGCCCACTCCGACAATGTTAATTGACCCACAGTCCCACACGGCGACATGATATCGTTGAAGTGCAAATGAGCGATAGAAAACCGATCGTGCAAATGTGACCATTCGGAATATACACTGCTCAAAAAAATAAAGGGAACACTTAAACAACACAATGTAACTCCAAGTCAATCACACTTCTATGAAATCAAACTGTCCACTTAGGAAGCAACACTGATTGACAATAAATTTCACCTGCTGTTGTGCAAATGGAATAGACAACAGGTGGAAATTATAGGCAATTAGCAAGACACCCCCAATAAAGGAGTGGTTCTGCAGGTGGTGACCACAGACCACTTCTCAGTTCCTATGCTTCCTGGCTGATGTTTTGGTCACTTTTGAATGCTGGCGGTGCTCTCAGGCGTCTAGTGGTAGCATGATGACGGAGTCTACAACCCACACAAGTGGCTCAGGTAGTGCAGTTCATCCAGGATGGCACATCAATGCGAGCTGTGGCAAAAAGGTTTGCTGTGTCTGTCAGCGTAGTGTCCAGAGCATGGAGGCGCTACCAGGAGACAGGCCAGTACATCAGGAGACGTGGAGGAGGCCGTAGGAGGGCAACAACCCAGCAGCAGGACCGCTACCTCCGCCTTTGTGCAAGGAGGTGCACTGCCAGAGCCCTGCAAAATGACCTCCAGCAGGCCACAAATGTGCATGTGTCTGCTCAAACGGTCAGAAACAGACTCCATGAGGGTGGTATGAGGGCCCGACGTCCACAGGTGGGGGTTGTGCTTACAGCCCAGCACCGTGCAGGACGTTTGGCATTTGCCAGAGAACACCAAGATTGGCAAATTCGCCACTGGCGCCCTGTGCTCTTCACAGATGAAAGCAGGTTCACACTGAGCACATGAGCACATGTGACAGACCTGACAGAGTCTGGAGACGCCGTGGAGAATGTTCTGCTGCCTGCAACATGCTCCAGCATGACCGGTTTGGCGGTGGGTCAGTCATGGTGTGGGGTGGCATTTCTTTGTGGGGCCGCACAGCCCTCCATGTGCTCGCCAGAGGTAGCCTGACTGCAATTAGGTACCGAGATGAGATCCTCAGACCCCTTGTGAGACCATATGCTGACATATGCACATTTGTGGCCTGCTGGAGGTCATTTTGCAGGGCTCTGGCAGTGCACCTCCTTGCACAAAGGCGGAGGTAGCGGTCCTGCTGCTGGGTTGTTGCCCTCCTACGGCCTCCTCCACGTCTCCTGATGTACTGGCCTGTCTCCTGGTAGCGCCTCCATGCTCTGGACACTACGCTGACAGACACAGCAAACCTTTTTGCCACAGCTCGCATTGATGTGCCATCCTGGATGAACTGCACTACCTGAGCCACTTGTGTGGGTTGTAGACTCCGTCTCATGCTACCACTAGAGTGAGAGCACCGCCAGCATTCAAAAGTGACCAAAACATCAGCCAGGAAGCATAGGAACTGAGAAGTTGTCTGTGGTCACCACCTGCAGAATCACTCCTTTTTTGGGGGTGTCTTGCTAATTGCCTATAATTTCCACCTTTTGTCTATTCCATTTGCACAACAGCATGTGAAATTTATTGTCAATCAGTGTTGCTTCCTAAGTGGACAGTTTGATTTCACAGAAGTGTGATTGACTTGGAGTTACATTGTGTTGTTTCAGTGTTCCCTTTATTTTTTTGAGCAGTGTATATATATATTTTTTTGTGCAGGTGCCCCATGACGCCCCCATGTCACCTATGCCTTAATCCGCCACTGCCACGGAGGAGGAGAAGAAGAGATTACGACATTGACGAGTCCGAGGAAGAAAGACGGGAGGAGAGGGTTCCAGTCACAGACCCACCAAGGTAGTTTACCATAGTCTATCCACTTTATGGTTAGGCTATATCTATGTTCTGATCAGTTCACTCTCCAAGTAGACTGGAATCCATTAACGTTACATCAGGTTGGGCTCCTGGCTAGGCTACTCTCCAAATCCAGAGGAAAACAAACGGAATGGAAGGGTGCATTTCAGTCCAACTCCAAAGTGACTTCATGTCTTTTCCGATTGCCCTGAGCAGCAGGGGTGTATTCATTACGTCTTGCAACGGAAACCGTTTAAGAACCCAACGGAAGCAAACGAAACGGGACGGGACCTACCAGAATTTGTCCAATAGAATCTCTCGTTTTCCGTTTCGAATAAACGTTTTCTGTCATTTTGAAACAGAATAGGTTTAATGAATACACCCCAGGTTTTGACCCTCGGTGTATGTTGTACTGCCTCTGCCCAGAGGCCCAGGCTTTTTGTAGCACGCCCTGTTGCAGCTCAGATCTCTGGATGCACAAGGATGTTTTTAAATGTATGGTTCTGCACAGAGCTTGCTTTTGTGGCAGTGTCTATTAGATGCTCACCTGTGCTGTAGGAGCCACTGTTCAAGTCCCAATTTCAGTTCTCTAAACTAGTTCCTGGTAGTCATCCACCATAATACATACTAGAAAATGTTCTAGTGGTTAGTCTCTTGATTAGAGTTTCTGTTCAATTAGTCAAATAAAACTAGGAAAGGAGATAGAGAAGAATCCAGGATTATTGACATGCACACAGCAATAGGCTCTTCTCCCAGAAGTGTACCATGCCTATTTTGGCTTTAGCCAAAACATGCAATCACAGACAGCATTTATTTATCAGCAGATTATATTTTTATTTGCATAGTATAAATTATTTGTATAGGACAGGCACATCTTTCTGCTTTTCAACCCCTACTTATCTTGCATTTATCAAACAACAAACGAGACTCAAACAAAGGTAAAAAGGAGCACTTTGTTTCCCTTTTATTATACTGTCACCTTCCAGTAATATGAACATAGGATTGCTGGTTCAAGCCCCACTCAGGCTCTTCCTCTCTCAATCAATACATAACTGTGAATTGATAATCCCAGCGGTCTCAGGCCTTTGTTGGAACTGGAAGCCCTTTTCACTTTGATGGGATGCCTTTTAAAGAAAGAGGAAATCATGTCTCACTTTGTTAATGAGGTCTTGGACCTCTTGGTTTCCCCCAATTTCCTACAGGCCTGGTTTTAACAAAAACATCCCCACTTTACCTTAATCTACTACTGTAACTGTACTGGGGATATTATCTACCTGGCTAGCAGATCCATTTAGCAGATATAAGCAAAACATGTTGAACTGACTTCATGAGCACATCCCATTTGTTACTGTATGTTTGAAACGTCACAGCTGTTCTGGTAGCTAATCATATGTCACGTTACTTGAACCGCAGTTGTTATCATCATAGGAGGAACTAGTTAGCTTTACATGCCACACTGAATAATCGGTGAAGAATTGGCAAACATTCAGTTGAAATCGGAATATTTAACTTCACAGGTAGGAGCTATCAAGTAAGTAAGTAAATAACTAGCTAGCTAGGTGGTAGGTAAGGTAGCTAGCTAACATTAGCTGACTTCATACAGCTAATGGTAAAGTTAGCTCAAGGCTAGCTCGCTAACTGCTGGCTAAAAGCTAACGTAGCTGTGTGATACCTAGCTACACGTTTTACTGTCGTTCGTGTGAATATTCGTGTGAAATTGATTGGACCATCACATTTGTAGAAGTTTTGTAGACATTCCTATCAAGAGAACGCGGACATAAATGTTTTGTTTGACCATGCTTCAAGGCAAGGATGTTAGCCATTCAGCTAGCTAGCCATTTTAGCTAGATAGCTATGGCAGCTTCCATGAGCGTTAACGTTAGACCACACAGTATCTTTGTTTAGGCAGTAGCTAGCTAACGTTAAAGTTAGCTAGGTAACTACCCATTTGAAATTATATTAGCCACATTATACCATGGATATTGTTGAATACTCGTTTCTGATTGGCTTCAAGAGCATTCTAGGCCGTACATTATTTTCCTATAACGCACGGTACATCAGCATGGTAGAATTCAATGGCTATAGTTCATTCTTCATTCTACGTTTGAGCTGATTTTTGTTAGCAAAAGTCGAATTGAAAACATTTCATTCGATTTTCATAATAGCAATTTAGGACTGATGGCTTGGTTAGCTTAACTAGTAACTCTTTTGGTTTGGTTACCAAGGCAACTACTACAGCAATATAGTACATTTGTTTGCTACTTCAGTGGATGTGGAACACATTTCTACCTGCAAATGAACATATTTCTAGCGGCAAATGTGTTAAAGGTGCACTATGTAGAAATCACTGTGCCATTTCCTGTTTGCTAAAATTCTAATAGTTTGCCTAATTTAAGTTTAATGACTAAACAGTTTTGAGAATCATTGTCTCATCTAAACTGCTGTGAAATATATTTTCCATAACCAAGCATATTGTATATTCAGCTGTTTGAAGCTGGTGTACTAAACCGAGAGTAAAAGATGCAAAAACAAAACTTAAGAACGGAAGCATAGAAATAGCGTACATAGAACAGATTTACCGCATACACTTGCTTTCAATGAGAACAACAGATCTATAACTCACATTTCTATGTGAATTTGGTCAGGTCGCAGCTCAGTGCTCCATGCCCAAATCTGTGGAAGATTAGTTCCACTCCGCTAGCGCATAGCCCCTCATTGATTAACCCTTACATAATGCTATTCATGACAGCATTGATATGATACTTTATTCTATTGCCTCTGTTACTTGACACACAGGGTAAACGTAACCATGGAGGAACCAGGTGCTGATATAGAGGTGACTGTCAAAACTTTGGACTCCCAGAGCCGAAGTTACACTGTAGGCGGACAGGTACGTTCTCATTTCCAACAGAGCGCTTTTACAGTAGCCTTACATATACTGGATATAGGCCTAATCCTCACACCGGTGTCTTTTTCTCAGTTGACAGTGAAAGAGTTCAAGGAGCACATTGCCACTTCAGTTGGGATTCCTGTGGACAAACAGAGGCTGATCTACCAGGGCCGAGTCCTGCAGGATGAGAGGACCCTGACAGAGTACAGTGAGTAATGCTCTCTGTGGAGTTTCCTGGAATCAATACAAAACGGCCATATGCTAATAAACATGAAATTAGTCCAGACAATTTTATCTGGAGCAGCACACAGCTGCAGCGAAGCATCTGTGAACACAGAACAGAAACAGTCAGATATCTTTGTCTATATGTGATCTATAGAATAACTCTTATTCACTTATTCCATGACTTTCAAGGCCATTAATGCACAGATGTAAGCCTATTATACAACTGCACACCATCAGAACTCTTGAGTACCCATCATGTAATTGCTGTAAGCCGTTTGGCTGCTTTGCACATCACCTGATAGATTGATGGAGCACCAGTGTCCTCTAACATGAATAGAGATGATATGCCTTGCTCTCTGTTTCCTCTGTCTCAGACGTCGATGGAAAAGTCATCCACCTGGTGGAGCGGGCCCCCCCTCAGCCCTCCCAGCCAGGCTCGGGGTCAGGGGGAGCGGAGGCCGGAGCGCCACCCTCCTCTACCACCTCCCAGGGAACGTCCCAAGTGCCCCCACACGACCGCAACGCTAACAGCTATGTCATGCTGGGGACCTTCAACCTCCCTGTTAACGTCATGGACCCTCAGCAGATTCAGGTACAGCTTTTTTTGTGTGTGTGTGTGTTACCCCTTTCTGGATCAAATTTGTCTTGGTTCTATGGTTTATAATGATATCCTGAGCGCCTGGTGTTGATCAGCACTGATATCTAGCCTGTACTGTCTACTACACTCTTATTAGATGTCTGTCCAGCAAATGATGTCAGGTTTGGGTGAGAATGCTAGGAATGCCAGAGTCAGCACCAGCACCGGGGTAAGAAATCAAATATATGATTTATAACATAAAATCCATAAATGAGGATGTATACTATCTATCAATTTCTATATATACACAAAATGCTATGAATAAACATGTTGAGTAGCTGTCAACTAATACTCTTGCTGTCACAGAGCAATGGTTCCATGAATGTGCACATTGATATGGACCAATCGGTGCAGAGTGAGCCCAGGCTGAGACTGCTATTGGCTGAGAACCTGCTGAGGGACACCAATGCTCTCATCGAGAGGATGGAGGTGAGGTGTTAAGTTATAAAGATTAGAACAACTAGGAATACCCACAGTACAGACCTATTTTTAATGAATACACTGGCTCAAACGTGAAACATAAGTATTTGGACAAAATGTTACTTGAAGATATTCTAGGCAGTCTCAGGAAGCAGGTCTATTTGAGTTCGAAGTAATTCAATTAAGATGACTGAGCAACGTCCTGCCGTTGCCTGCTACCTTGTCGCTCAATCTCAGGATCAACCAAGCGGCACCTCAACCCAACCGGATTCTGCTGCTGCTGCACCACCTCCCTCTTCCTCCTCCTCCACTACCTCTCCTTCCACCCAGCCCATGGACACATCTCCACCTTCATCTACTCCCCCTCCATCCTTCTCTTCCTCCACTCAAACAGAGGGAGCCGCCCAAGCTGGACCCAAGTAAGACATTATTGCTAACTATCGCTGTCCTGCATGTTTTTTGTCGTTGTTTTTTTTGCTCTATACTGATGCTGGATGAATTAAAAAGTTATCAAACTGGGCATTTTAATGTGAATTAAGAAGAATAGGGCTTAATCCAGAACTTGAGACATGCATGCAAAATGTTCACTTTCGCACAGAATCTCCCATTGACATCAGCACATGAGACTTGACTTTGGACATCGTGGTTGTTATTAGAAGACCTGTGATGCATGTAAGGATAACTCATCCCCTCTCTCCCCTTGACAGTCACCCCAGCCCAGCAGAGCTGGTGGAGATGCTGTCAGAGCTGAGGAGGGTGGAGGAGAGGCTTCAGCCATTCGTCCAGAGAACACACTCTATCCTAGAGTCTGCTACCACCGCAGAATACGCCAACACCGTAAGCTTTTCACCACTGCATTCATAACTTAGTGCTTTGTGGTTAGGTACAATTCACATGCACTGATCAGACATAGAAAGTCATGAGTGTTTGCTGAATTGCCTTGTATTGTGGTCGGACTCTTACAATACTTGTCACTTTCCCCACATGACTACCTGAATAAAATATCAAAACACACATTCTCAGAAAATGGCTTTAGTGCTCTTCTTGTCACACACAGGAAAGAGAGGAGGATCAGCGGATTCTCAACCTGGTGGGGGAGGCCCTTCGTCTCTTGGGCAATGCCCTGGTTGCCCTTAGTGACCTGCGCTGCAACCTGCTGAGTCCTGCCCCACGCCACCTACACGTGATCCGGCCAATGTCTCACTACACCTCCCCAGTGTCCATGCCTGGAGCCGTGCACCATCACATCCCGCTACATGTTAGTCGGTGTTGTATCCCATTGTCAAACTTGTTTTGTTGTGACCTGGCAGACACTTAGACATATTACATTATTTCTGTCTTATGTACACTACCGGTCAAAGGTTTTAGAACGCCTACTCATTCAAGGGATTTTCTTTATTTTTACTATTTTGTACATTGTAGAATAATAGTGAAGACATCAAAACTCTGAAATAACACATATGGAATCATGTGGTAACCAAAAATCCTTCACTCTGCTGTCCGACTCATCCCAAACTATCTCTATTTGGTTGAGGTCGGGGGATTGTGAAGGCCAGGTCATCTGATGCAGCCCTCCATCACTCTCCCTCTTGGTAAAATAGCCTTTACACAGCCTGGAGGTGTGTTGGGTCATTGTCCTGTTGAAAAACAAATTATAAATCCACTTAGCCCAAACCAGATGGGATGGCGTATCACTGCAGAATGCTGTGGTAGCCATGCTGGTTAAGTGTGCCTTGAATTCTAAATCACACATAACACCACCTCCTCCATTCTTTACGGTGGGAACTAAACATGCGGAGATCATCCGTTCACCCACACCGCGTCTCACAAAGACACGGCGGTTGGAACCAAAAATCTCAAATTTGGACTCCAGACCAAAGGACAAATTTCCAACGGGTTAATGTCCATCGCTCGTGTTTCTTGGCCAAAGCAAGTCTCTTCTTCTTATTGGTGTCCTTTAGTAGTGGTTTCTTTGCAGCAATTTGACCATGAAGGCCTGATATACACAGTCTCCTCTGAACAGTTGATGTTGAGATGTGTCTGTTACTTGAACTCTGTGAAGTACTTATTTGGGCTGCAATTTCTGAGGCTGGTAACTCTAATGAACTTATCCTCTGCAGCAGAGGTAACTCTGGGTCTTCCATTCCTGTGGCGGTCCTCATGAGAGCCAGTTTCATCATAGTATTTGATGGTTTTTGCGACTGCACTTCAAGAAACTTTCAAAGTTCTTGAAATTTTCCATATTGACTGACCGTCATGTCTTAAAGTAATGATGGATGGTCGTTTTTCTTTGCTTATTTGAGAAGTTTTTTCCATAACATGAACTTGGTCTTTTACCAAATAGGGCTATCTTCTGTATACTACCCCCACCTTGTCACCACACAACTGATTGGCTCAAATGCATTCAGAAGGAAGGAAATCCCACATATTAACTTTTAACAAGGCACACTTGTTAATTGAAATGCATTCCAGGTGACTACCTCATGAAGCTGGTTGGGAGAATGCCAAGCGTGTGCAAAGCTGTCATCAAGGCAAAGGGTGGCTACTTTGAAGAATCCCAAATATTAAATATATTTTGATTTGTTTAACACTACTTTTGGTTACTACATGATTCCCTGTGTTATTTCATAGTTTTGATGTCTTCACTATTATTCTACAATGTAGAAAATAGTACAAATAAAGAAAAACCCTTGAATGAGTAGGTGTTTTAAATATTTTGACCGGTAGTGTATTTAGTTGAAGTTGGAGGTTTACATACACTTAGGTTGGAGTCATTAAAACTCATTTTTCAACCACTCCACCAATTTCTTGTTAACAAACTATAGTTTTGACAAGTCGGTTAGGACATTTACTTTGTGCGTGACACAAAGTAATTTTCCCAACAATTGTTTACAGACAGATTATTTCACTTATAATTCACTGTATCACAATTCCAGTGGGTCAGAAGTTTACATATACTAAGTTGAGTGTGCTTTTTTAAACAGCTTGGAAAATTCCAGAAAATATCATGGCTTTAGAAGCTTCTGATAGGCTAATCGACATCATTTGAGTCAATTGGAGGTGTACCTGTGGATGTATTTCAAGGCCTACCTTCAACCTCAGTGCCTCTTTGCTTGACATCATGGGGAAATTAGCCAAGACCCCAGAAAAAAAAATGTGTAGACCTCCACAAGACTGGTTCATCCTTGGGAGCGATTTCCAAATGCCTGAAGGTACCACGGTCATCTGTACAAACAATAGTACGCAAGTAGAAACATGCAACCACGCAGGAGTCATACCGCTCAGGAAGGAGACGCGTTCCGTCTCCTAGAGATGAACGTACTTTGGTGATAAAAGTGCAAATCAATCCCAGAACAACAGCAAAGGTGAAGATGCTGGAGGAAACCGGTACAAAAGTATCTATATCCACAGTAAAACTAGTCCTATATCGATATAACCTGAAAGGCCGCTCAGCAAGGAAGAAGCCACTGCTCCAAAACCGCCATAAAAAAGCCACTGCAACTGCACATGGGGACAAATATTGTACCTTTTTGAGAAATGTCCTCTGGTCTGATGAAACAAAAATGGAACTGTTTGGCCATAATGACCATCGTTATGTTTGGAGGAAAAAGAGGGATGCTTGCAAGCTGAAGAACACCATCCCAACCGTGAAGTACAGAGGTGACAGCATCATGTTGTGGGGGTGCTTTGCTGCAGGAGGGACTGGTGCACTTCACAAAATAGATGGCATCATGAGGGAGGACAAATATGTGGATATATTGAAGCAACATCTCAAGACATCAGTCAGGAAGTTAAAGCTTGGTCGCAAATGGGTCTTCCAAATGGACAATGACCCCAAGCATACTTCCAATGTTGTGGAAAAATGGCTTAAGGACAACAAAGTCAGGTTATTGGAGTGGCCTTCACAAAACCCTGGGCAGAACTAAAAAAGCGTGTGCGAGCAAGGAGGCCTACAAACCTGACTCAGTTACACGAGCTCTGTTAGGAGGAATGGGCCAAAATTCACCCAACTTATTGTGGGAAGCTTGTGGAAGGCTACCCAAAACGTTTGACCCAAGTTAAACAATTTAAAGGCAATGCTACCAAATTCTAATTGAGTGTATGTAAACTTCTGACCCGCTAGGAATGTGATGAAAGAAATATAAGCTGAAATAAATCATTCTCTACTATTATTCTGACATTTCACATTCTTAAAATAAAGTGCTGATCCTAACTGACCTAAGACAGGGAATTTTTACTAGGATTAAATATCAGGAATTGTGAAGACTGAGTTTAAATGTATTTGGATAAGGTGAATGTAAACTTAGGTTAGTTTTAACTTCATTTGATATCGTTTGCCAATGGAACACAGTACGTCAATGACATTTTGAAACTCATCTGCAGATGAACCTGGGAGCCACGGTCACAATGGCGTCCAATGGCAGACCAGCTACAGACGGACAGGCCCAGCCCAGTCAGACCCCCGGCCAGTCGGACCAGCCAGGTCAGGGACAGACTTCCCCCTCACAGCCTCCCCCGTCCAATCAGCAGGCTGGACAGGGACAGCCCGGCCCCCGGGTCATCAGGATCAGCCACCAGACAATGCCGGTGGTCATGATGCAGATGAACACGGACGGTGTGTTGTCCCCTACCCGCCACTGATTGAATGCTTTACCACAACTTGCCCATCCGTTTCTCATCCACAAATGGCCCATTGGAAGTGAATAACTCTACCATTGCATTTATTCCCTATTGCCAAATGGTGTTTTCTGAGAGAAAGTTTTCTTTCTTTGACCGGAAGTCAGGTCCCTGTACTGCTCAAATCGATAGGTCTCATTCAATTTTGGAAGGGTGTTATTTTTTAAGTGCTTGTTAAACCATAGTGTCCATTTGGTTTTACACACTGTTTACAGTTCAAACATTGTCTGTGTGTGTTTACAGACTCTGGTGTTCCTCAGGCAGCTGGACAGCCAAATGTTGCAGGAATGGGTCAGCCAGGTGAGTGTTGGTAACACTTCATGATGATGTTTTAGTACCTCTGGTTGTATCTCCGAATAACTGCGGACTAGAGTAAAGCCCAATAAACCAGAGATCCTGAATCCAATATTCAAGGCACAAAGAAACCTTTTCTTATACTCTTTCCCCAGGCTTCCAGATGCCCCCCGGTGTTCAGATGAACCCAGACTTCATGCAGTCCATCGTGCAACAGATCGCCCAGTACACCGAGGCTGTAGCTGCTGCCACCGGGGGTGCCATCCCTGGCCAACCCCCCCAGCCTACCCCCCCAGGCTCCACCGCTACCTCTTCCACAACCACCACCGGCCCTAACACCCCCACCACCACCCCCACGGCCCCCCCTCCGCCTTCTCCCGGGGCCCCCCAGGCCAGGGTGGTGTTCACCCGGCCCGCCTTTGCTCCCAGGATCCCTCCACCCGTCTTTGGCACCCGGGGGGCCACCATCAACCTGAGGACTAGCGTGCCGCCCATGATGGGTCAGCAACCAGGACAGGTGAGCATGTTTGTGATAGGGGGTTTGGTGCCCTATGGGTTTAGTGCAGGACTGAGGTTAATGTCTTGTAGATTTCAGTCAAGTTTTGACAAGAAGTTGTCAGACTTGGAATTTCAGTAGGAGGCTTTCGTGTTTGCTAGTCGTTGTGGGCATTTCCATCGACAGTAACAATTGTCTTAAGCTGTAGTGCTCTGAAATCTTAATGACATAGCCATGTTTGTATTATATGCTAACGTTAACTGTTGACCTATGACCTCTCCCCCACAGCCCTTCCCTCCTGCTGCCCTCAATCAGATGATCAGTGGACTGGTGGGACAACTCCTGATGCCTGGACAGATGGGTATACACCCCACCTTTCAAGCCTTTTATTTATTTTATTTTTGGGGGGGGTTTTGCAGAGTTACCAATCACACTAAAAGTGAATCCTCTCTTTGAAGTGTTAAGTGTACTGTAAGCTGACTCTAATTTTGTTCCTTCCCCCCCACCCAGCTGGTCAAACAGCCACCTCCTCTGCCTCTCATACCTTCTCCACTGCTTCTCATACCTTCTCCTCATCCTCCTCCAACTCTTCTTCTTCCTCCTCATCCTCCTCTGGCCCTATCCCCACCCCTGCTACTGCCCCTGGCACCACTGTTCCCCCAGGCCAGCCCGGAGCCATCCCCACCATGCCCCAGGGAGCCATCCCCACCATGCCCCAGGGAGCCATCCCCACCATGCCCCAGGGAGCTATCCCCACCATGCCCCAGGGAGCGATCCCCACCATGCCCCAGGGAGCTCCCCCTGACCTGGCCCAGCTCCTGGGCTCTCTCCTGGGGACCGCAGGGGCAGTTCCTGGGGCCATGGGACCCTCCATCACTGTGACTATGCCTGGAGTGCCCGCCTTCGTCCAGGGAGTGTCTGACTTCATGCAGGTCTGTGGATTAGGACATATAGCCGTAGAGCCTGTTACAACAGAATGGTTGAAACCAAGATTACATCATCCCCCAGTTAACTGACGTGTTAGTTGTAAGAATACCTTAATGGTATCTTAACAACATATCTTTCATATGATACATTTTTATTTTCTCCCCGTCCATCATCCATCATCTCGCTCTCCATCTCAGGCCTCCGGACCAGTCTTCCCACCACCCCCCAACGGTGCCCCCCAGCCCCCTGCCTCTGGCACCCCCACCCCCCCACCCGGGACTACCCCTAACCCTCCCACGGGGGACGGTGCCGGGGCCCAGGGAGAGGCCCTGAATCCGGAGTTGTTCACTGGGATTGTACAGGGGGTCCTGTCCACCATGATGGGCTCCCTGGGCTCTCCCCAGAGCAACACTGAGAGCATCGCCCAGTTCATCCAGAGGCTCTCTGAGACCAGCAACATCTTCACACCCGGCACAGGGGACGCCATGGGTAAGAGTTTCTGTCTTGTGTGCTTTTTTCCCCTTTTTTCTCTGTCCTTTTTTCTTGTACCTTGCTCTCTCTTCCTGTTTCTGTCTATGAAGTGTAATCTCTTTCTCCCGCGTTCCCTCTTTTTCTCCCATGCTCTCTCTTCCTCAAATGTTTTTGTTCCATGTCCACACAGTTGTCTCTCTCCCTCAGGTTTCTTTGGAGACCTACTGACCCTGGTGTGTCAGAACTTCTCCATGGTAGATCTGGTCTTGCTGCTCCACGGCCAGAACCAGCCCCTGGGCCGCATCCAGACCCAGCTGTCTCAGTTCTTCACCCAGCACTACCTCAGCGGGAGCGAGCCCACCGACCACAACATTGCTGTGAGTGGGCCACCGTCTATTTAACCGCCTCTATCTGGGATGTTACTGTCACGCGTCAATTACTGTCACCTGTCATTAGTGTCACTGCACATGGGGTTAGACAAGCTACTTGATGAGTCTTATCTCTCCCTCTTTCTCTCTTTCTCTCTTTGGTTCTTTTTCTTTGTTATTTTCACTGTGATCATAGGCTGCTGCTGATGGTCTCATCAATGAACTTGAGGAGTACATTACCGAGAGCTTTGTAAGTACCGTAGTTCACTTAGGCTGCCCCCTTTATAGTCAGTGGTCTTCAAATTGCTCAATAATACCAGTCACTTTTAAATTCTCCCTGTGGCCAGTTGGTCAGAGGTGAATCAGTCGCTCACATTTCTCTCTTTGTCTTGGTCCTTCAGTCTTCAGTGGCAGTGTTGGAGGGTGTCAACGTCACTCAGACCAACCTGTCCTTCTTCAGACAGCAGTTAACGCGTATCGCCACACACATACTCCGCTGCACAGGTAACATTCTGTCTTGATTGTGCCAAATTATTTTATTTGACGCAATTCATCTGACCTGGCCTATGAATGTCAGTGCTTTTGTCACTTATTGCTGGGGTTTTTCACCTCCTGCAGACAACACGTTTGGGCCGCAGCTGCTGCAGATGTGCAACCAGGGGCTGTTTGAGTGTCTGGCCCTCAACCTGTACTGTCTGAGAGGAGAGCAGAGTGCCCTCACTTCTGTCATCAACCACCGCATAGTCAGTACACACACACTCTCTCACACTCTCTCACACTCTCTCACACTCTCTCACACTCACACACACACACACACACACACACACACACACACACACACACACACACACACACACACACACACACACACACACACACACACACACACACACACAATGTTCCTTATGACATGATATACAACCTCCCACTCCATGTCTCTCCTCCTTCCATCCTGGTTATCTCTGTCTGTCAGATGATTTATAATACTCCTTCTATAGATTTGGAAAAAAAGAGCTAAATGGAGGTGAAGTAGGTGTGTTGACCCCTCTCCTGTTACAGAGGACGTTGTCGGCTGACATGAACCCCAGCCTGGTGAACTGGCTGACCAGTATGCTGACCATGAGGCTCCAGGTCATCCTGGAGCACATCCCCGTCACAGAGGACCAGATACTGCATTATGCCGTCCACACTCAGCAGGTAATTAACACACACACACCATCTCTCAAACAGGTCATAGTGTTATTTTTTTTTTAAGCACACTGTTAGTGTTCTAGAAGGCTGATTTACTGGACTACTATCTAACAATGCACGTGGATACCATAATTTCCTAATCAACTGTCAGTTACGATAGCTGTCATAGATTCCATTACCACATTCCATTCAAGCAATATATGTTAAATGGTTTCTTTCCAAGGGGGAGGCTTCTAATGCACAGGAGCCTCAACGTGCCCAGATCATGGAGGTGAGGTTTTAAAATGTATTTGTAAAATTCATTATATTGTCCTCGATATACCTCGGTGTGTTGTTTCTTACCATAACTCTCTTTTCTCTATCGCCATCCCACCTTAGATGGAGGCCACCCACTCCCCAGCCCCGGCCACCACAGCTGAGGAAGCTATGGCGTCATCACAGGATACTAGGGCAGAACCCAGGGAAACTGGAGCCACCGGAGGGGCTGCGCCATTCGGTGGCGCCATGGCAACAGCTGAAGCCAGCGGGAGGGAGGAGCCTGGTAGAGAGACTGAGGCCTGGACTTCTGCCGTCCCTGCTGTAAGAACACTGTTCAGCTCTCTCCCACTACTTGCCCAATCCTTCTCTCGTCCACTTTAGTTTCTTTGCCATTCTCTGTCTTTCACTCTGTCCACATGCTGTTTACTCCTTTAAAAAAATAATTATACATACAGGCTTCTAGTTGAATTTATACTGAATTTTTGCAAAACTGTCGTTGACTTGTAGTTCTGATTCTTGGGGAAAGAAAATATGAAAGGAAATTATCCAACAATGGAAGTGTTTCGCCTAATCAGATCTGCATCCAAACCCATTCAAGTCTTAAAATCCAGTGTGCAGTTATATGGCTCTCGAGTGAGTTTAATTGTCTGTCTGTTATTCTGATCATGTCCGTCACTGTGTGATAGGAGTGGGTACCCATCATCAGACATGACCTGATCACCCAGAGGAAGATGAAGGCCCAGCCTCCCATGTCTGACGCCTATTTACATGGGATGCCTGCCAAACGCAGGAAGGTAAATAGATGCCCTGTGAATGAAACTAACTTATGTGCAAAAGACAAGCCCTGATCTCACAGGTCTTCCGTTATAGGAGGCATCCTGCAAGCTTTGTTGGTAGAATGATTCCAGTCCGTATCTGTAGTTGACCCTCCATGGCTAAAACATGGGAGACTTGCTATATCAGGGCTAATATAAACTCTGATCATTGTAGTATCAGCATGCTATGTTCAACATCTGAGTGCAAGGGCTTATTGTTGCACTAAAAGATGGATTGGCGTATGACCAGGGTGTGTGTTTTCAGACCGGACAGGGGGACGGCGCTCTTCTCTCCCTCTCCGACGCTGTTAGCAGGGCGGCAAGGACGGCCGGAGTCAGGCCAGTCACTTCCCCAGACAACCTGCAGGAGGAGCTTGACAGCCCTGAGCTCCAAGAGGCCTATGCAGAGCAGGTACAGTCCTCCACTAACACTCACTGACAGAAAAACAATCAGTTTCATTCCATGGCTTCTGTTGATATTACAGATGTCACACATTGACTTTGACACATGATTGTAAATGGGTGTCAGGGAAAATGTATGGAGTAAAGTACAATATTTTCTTTAGGAATGTAGTGAAGTAGTTTGCTTTACTATTTATATTTAAGCGTTTTGCACCACTGGTTGTGATTTTCAATATTGAACGATGATAGCTGATGCATTTTATATATTGAATGACCTTTTTTGTAATTGCCACCTTTGTCCTCTGTATCAGGTGAAGAAAGACATAAAGAAGCGAGTGAGAGAGGACCCGGACTTCAGCTCTCAGCAGTTCCCCAACACACACAGAGCTTTTTCATCAGACTCATAACCCAAACACTTGTTTTGCAACCCAATGAAATTTTACACATAACCAACCTGTATACATCATCACCATCCTTCAATTTTACTTTTGGATTGCTCAGTATCACAACTGAATGCAGTTAAACCTACCCATTTTTTGTTGTACCATAGATACCTTAGCATCTCCTTTTGACTAAATTACTGATTTTTTTTTTCCCAGTGCCTGTTTTTTTCCCACCCTCCCCATCATGGAACACACTTGATTTGACAAGTTTGTTTGAACTTTATTTTATGGATGACTTTTACATTTTAGCTTAACATCTGCAATGCTCCGTTTTGTTTAGCGTTACCATGTCAATATTATCGTGCCTATACATCTTACCTGTTTTGTGTTTTTCATTAGCTTCCCTGAAAATAAAAATTGCTTATTTCAAGAATATGCTTTCATGGGATGAAAGTAAATGCTGTTTTGGTACATGAATGTAAGTGTGCTGAATAAATAACTTGGTACACAATGTTGTTTAATGGTGCTTGTGGAGAAACAATAAGTACCAGCCTTTCAGTTGTCTAGGGCAGTTATCAACTTTTTTTTTTTTTATGACTTTTTTTCATTTTTTACATTACCCTAATAAAAACAGTTCTATAAGAATGAGGTTTGTGCAATAGGCCTAATACATTATCACAGCATATTGGCTATATTTAACCTTTATTTTAACTAGGTGTCAGTTAAGAACAAATTCTTATTTTACAGTGACAGCCTACCCCAGCCAAACCCTCCCCTAACCCAGATGACCCTCCCCTATATGCCTGCCTTGACAATATTGTTCTTAGAACATATATTTAATTTGAGCTTTGAATACAAAATAGATCACCAATAGATTGGTGTAGCATTTGGAAGGCACAGCTGAGCATAAATTGAAATAATTTGCAAGTCATTTTATTTTACTGGACTGATGGTACCTGCGTCTGATGGTCATGATGCTTTCAAGACACCTGGGAACTTGGGGAAAAAACTAGGTCAAATCATGACGCCAGTGATCTTCAGGTCGGAAAGGTCTAGAAAGATGTCAGTTTCTGAATTGGGATTCAGAGTTGGATGGCCGTTCAAAACGATCTTTCCCAGTCGGATCTATTTTTTCCCCCGAGTTCCCAATGGTCTTGGACGCAGTGAAGTCGGAGGTTTACGAGTTGTTCTGAACACGGCATTCGTCTCAGCTGAGGGAGAGCGTAGCAGACGGTGCTCCTCTCACTGTCCTTGCTCTCTCCTTTTCTTCCGGTGAGACTGACCCGAGGGGACACGGTCTTCCACCTGATGGCGAAACTCGTTCAAAAATTCGTGTTGTTCCTATGACCGGAGAAAGTTAATAAAAAATAAATAAAAAAAACGACCTGCTAATAATAAAAACGCAGGGCTGCCGATCCACTTGGCTACTCATTCATTACAGCGGACGTGGAAGCATGAAGAAGCGCGTTTTGTTTTGCAAGTGTTGAATAAAGATTGTTGACCTTGCCGAATCAAAAATGTCATATTAATTCAGTCATAAAACAGATCTTTGCTGTATTCTTTGACAGTCTCTGTAGTAATGGTTTTAAACGTTATTAAATCTTACATCGGTTAGTATTAAACTGTCGTGGAAGCGCTATAAACGCCGTGATTTGAGCTATCCGATTGGCCAGCCCAATCGGAGAGCTGGCCCCAGATCTCCCCGTCAGGTGGAGTTTCTCTTTTCAGACAAATGAAATGGGAACACTTTGCCTCCCGGTGCGCAGGGCTTCTGAAAAAGTGCACATACCGCCAACAGCACAACACAAAAAAACAAAAGGAACACAAGCCTTTATCACAGCTTTTATAGTTGGCTTTTCTACAGAAATGTTTGATGATCGACTATGAATGCCTTGAAGATCGACAGGTTGGTGACCAACGGTCATTTGCATGGTGAAACATTTTACCACTGACAGCTAGTGGCACTATACACTAGCAACACATTACCATCACAGAACAGCTCACATTGGTTCCACATGTGCTAAGTTGATCATACAAATATAAAGAGCCAGTTTGTTCAGCTTTAACATTGATTTAGGTATAGCGATGCCTTCATGAACAGGTTGGGCAGCCTAAAGAAGAATGAAAGGGAATACACAGTTGGGTCCTGGTTCCCATCCTGTTTGGAAGGCAGGGATGTAGCCTTAGGCGTGACTAACACAGCACTGAGCTACATATTTTTACTTTGTCATAAAACTGCATTGCAACTCACTGTGCTCTGTATCTAAGGTAGATCTCAGAGGGTGGGGGGGTGGCCAAATTAGGAAAGGCAAGTTTCTATGCAAACCCTAATGTTAACTGGAGAACAGTTAAACTAGTGTGATGGAGGAAGAATTGAAGTCACACTACACCAGTTCCAGTGAAGAAATCACAGCAGTAAACTTCCTTCCTGAATCTCATTTTGAGAATTGTATTTTTGGTTGTGACATTAAGGTAATAGCCTACACCAGATGTTTAGAAATGGGTTGTAATATGAACTGATACCAAATCAGTTTGTGTAATGCTTGACGCTTTCAGATGAATAGGACAATATAGCCTAACGGTTTAGAAATGAAGACAAAAAAAAGCTTAATGTCTGGATTGGTACATGTTCTGTGAAGTGATCGACTATTTAAACTTTAGTAGGGCTGAATCTGAAAAAAAGGATGAATCTGTTGGCATCCGTGTGACATCTAATACCCCCCCATACACTGCAACAAAGACAGCACTGTGTAGGTACCCAAAGAAAGCCGGGTTTGAAACTGGGAATCCACAGACAGCTTACCAGGAAACATTGCTCGCTGCCTTTACCCTATGTCTGTGCTCTGTTTGCATAAGGTGCATGACATTTGCTCACGACTCCAATCAGTGACCTCAGTCAGATTAAACCTTAAAGTAACTGCTCTCGATTTCAGTGTCCATCACTCAAGATTTAAATTGATTGGAATCGTTTTTCACAAACTTTGTCGGAAAACAGCCAATAGTATTAGATATCAACGCATAGTTATATTATCACAGCAATGAAAATATCCTAATAGGAAACATAATCGTAAGATAAAAGTCACACAGGATCTAAATACAAATGCATGACAGTGCAAAGTTGAGTTTATGAACAGGCTAGTTACAGAAATGCACCAGAGTTCGGACGGGAATCCTTCTGATTTCTGTATCTGTGTGTTAGCCACACTCCCAGGATCTGAAATTAGATGGAGAAAAAAAATGGGTGAATATGTGATTCAATTAATACTAAAGCACAATATGTACAAAACATGTACAAAACATTAGAACACCTTCCTAATATCTGAGTTGCATTTCCTTTTGCCCTTAAAAGCCACAATTCGTTGGGGAATGGACTTTACAAGGTGTGACGTGTTCCACAGGGATGCTGGCCAATGTTGACACCAATGTGTCCCAACATTGTGTCAAGTTGACTGGATGTCCTGGTGGACCATTCTTGATACCCATGGGAAAGTGTTGAGCATGAAAACACCAGCAGCGTTGCAGTTCTTGACACACTCAAACTGGTGAGCCTGGCACTCATTACCATACCCAGTTGAAATCTTGTCTTGCCCATTCTCCCTCTGAATGACGCAGACACAATTCATATATCAAGACTTGAATCTCCTTCTTTAACCTGGCTCCTCCCTGTCATCTACACTGATTGAAGTGGATTTAACAAGTGACATCAATAAGGCATCATAGCTTTCACCTGGTCAGTCTGTCATGGAAAGAGCAGGTGTTCCTAATGTTTTGTACACTGTGTTAATAGATTTGGAATTGTTTAATTCATTCCTGACGTCAAAATCAAAAGTCTAAAATGTAGAGTGTATTGATGACATAATATAAAAATGCAGACAGTAAAAGTCCCAACTACAAAGTGTTGTTTTCAGTTCCAATTTACATAGGAATCCCACAGCCTTTTACTATGTTACACAGCAAATTCCACCCATTGCCACTGCATTGCTATGAGGCTACAGCAGGTTGCTAACCTCTGTGAAGCTGAAGAAGCATCCAATCCCACCCACAAAGCGTAAAACCTCCTCAGCATGACTTTGGATGATTGGACCACAAGGGTTGCAGGATAATGGGTTGGAGAAACAGTCCTGTAGTGTGAGGAAGCAAGTAGACAGGACAGAATTTAAGTAAAGTGTCCATCACTCAAGATACTGACAAACATGTTGCTGGTTTTTACTGCTAACAAGCCAGCATCTTTACCGCGTCACAGGTGCCATTATAGTTCGGATGGAAGAAGCCACAGCAGTTTAGAGTTTTCTCCACATCCTTCTGAGTGGCCTCGGACTTGTTCCAGCCCACCTCTAGGAGTTCTTTCTACAGTGGGGGAAATAGATGAAGCGGTGCAGGGAGATGAGGCTCTGGTCACATAATTCAATCAGCATGTCATCAGAGTGCTTCTTTGAGATCAACTGGAAATCATTCACACTTTCCATTTATGTTGTGCATTAGCCATTTGTCAAATAGCTAATACAGGACATAGAAGTAAAGTATGAATGATGTCCAGTATTTATTTAAGGTGTTCTACAGATTAAGTGGTCATGAGTCACATAATACACATCATTTATTGTCACGTACCTGCTGCTCTTTATTGATAGCCAGACATGCGGCAGACACTGACAGCTGCACCATGAACACCAGGAACAGGATAATCATGTACTGAGGCCAACTAAGGAAGCTCACATGTGACAACCAACTAGGCAACACTAGGCTGTGTATTTGAAAGAGAATTGTTCATAAAGTGAGAAAATAGCAGTTAAGTGTAGTCTGGATAGAGCAGTTAAAAACACATTGAGACTAGGATCCTCTAGTATACAACAGTTCTCTGTGTTTGTTTCAATATGTCTTGTGTTGTAGTAGTTTGTATTCACCTGACTATGTAATGATGTGACATGAATAAAACACATTACAAGTACACAAAACCAACCTTGTGTAATCATGTCACATGGTGATGAAAGGATCTAGGATCAGCTTCCCTTCCCCCAATCCTAAACATTAGCTGTAAAAATGCAAAAAAAAAACATGACCCAAGTTCAGTGTCTAGGGGCAACTTCACCCTACTCCTGATTGAAGGATACAAAGAACAGCAGGACCTGGTGGTGCTTCAGGGCACCACAGAGGCCCACGAAGGCCACAAATAACAGGAAGATGCCCACACCAATGATTCCAGCCACCACCCGAAAACTGGAGACCAGGCCAAACCATTTCCCCCAAGCAGCTACTCCAATCAGCAGCAAGCTCACCATCTGAAGACCAAGCACAATACAAAGTGATGACAGAAATCCACTGGGAACGGAAAAGCACTGAAAAGGAAACTTCATGCTGATTTCTTTGATGTGGGCAAAGTCAACACCATCTGTATTCAGGCTACCACATTCAGGCTGATTAAAGTCTGTTTAGATGAAATAAATACATTGAATACATAATACAAGACTTGTTAAGACATTTACAAAGTATCACATTGAGTACTTTGATTATATATTAATTGCAAGAATTGTATGACGATAATTATCACACTTTACAGATATGGTTTAGACAAATGGTTCCCAACCTTTTTCGGTTACTGTACCAACAAAATGTTGTTCTGCCGCGTGTAACCTTGAAGTAATCCCATAAATACATTTTACTAGTAGGTTTATGGTATCATGAGGCTTCTTAAGTACCCCCAGTGGATAGGCCAAGTACCCCTGGTTGGGAACCAATACTGTAGACTGCATTAACTAAGAGACATTTGGGCAACTGTTTGGAATGTAGCCTACCATCATTTTGATAGGTGTCACAACGACTTAATTTGCACGACAGCCTTCTTGCCCTGGCTATATCATTCTTGGCTAGAATCATGTTGTCTTTTGCACTTTCATTAATAGCCTATCATCAAGAACAATACGGTCCCATATGGAAACATCTGTGCGTGGTACTTACAACATAAAGTATGTTCAGAGCGCATAGGGAATTCTTCGTGCAAACAAATCCTCCGCAAACCATTGTCGATACTCGTTTTTTATCCTCTCGAACAAAGCAATTCTCAGACTCAAACGTATCAGTGTTGAAAAGTAATTAAGTCTTATCATTGAATGTCAAACAGTGCCTGTGGCGTTTTACAGGTGGGTAGGATTGCAAGGAGGGCTCAGTCCAGGGAAATAGCTTTTCAACTTACCTGATTGGTCGTCTTGAAATTATGACTTCACATATGCAAATATCGCAAAAACATGGTGTGATGGCTGAGCCAAGTGATTACCAAGGCCAAGTGATTACCAAGGTGTTATTTTAATTCCCAGATACTGTGCATGTTTATTTATTTATCATTTATTTAACTAGGCAAGTCAGCTAAGAACAAATTATTATTGACAATGACGGTCTACCCGGGTCAAACCCTAACCCGGACGACGCAGGGCCAATTGTGGGCGTCGCCCAATGATACAGCCTGGAATCGAATCAGGGTCTGTATTAACGTCTCTAGCACTGAGTGCATTAGACCGCTGCGCCACTAGGGAGGTTAACTAGGACTAGACTGCACTCTAAGACATTTCACATGAAATATTCCCGAACGAAAAATAGAGGGCAGTATGCTGCAAATTCTGCATCCAAAAAGTTTTTTACTGCAATAATTTTGCAGTGTAACTGCAGTTAGAGTGCAGTATAACTGCAGTTCAACTGCATTTGCAATTACTGCTTCAAAATACCACGGTGGACTGCAGTTTCAAAACTGCACTCTTTTTTTGTAGGGGTTTAATCTACAATGGATGAGGAAAAATACTTTTGAAACAATGGGAGCATATAATGACTGGTTATGACACTAATGTATCTCGAATCTTTATTTTTTATTTGGGACATTGATAAACAACACTATTGCTTTTCAATAAAACACCTTAATATTTATTATTCAAGTTATGAAAGTGTGCTAGTGCTTATGGACAAATGTGATGAATTATACCCCACTAAAACATATTGAAGAACACCGACGGCTAGAGCAACAATGTATAATATATGTACAGTCTAAACGCTTCAACATATCAATAATTGACTTTCTAAACTTCTGTGGAACTGCTAACAAATGTTGAAAAAGGGGGGAGAATGGGCTTTGAAAGCAGTTCATATTATGCTAAATAATTAAGGTGTTGCAATTTTGTATACTGCAATAATATCTGTGCTTATTATTTACTTTCTGTTTTAATGTCTTCAACGGAAGAGAAACATTTGAAATAGTTAATATGAATTTCAATGCCCACCCCTGTATTGTACAACGTGGTCCAGTCTGACTACCTTTTTAACCCCAACAGCCAGCTAGCAAGACTCGCAAGCTTCAGGATGAAAACCAGACATCGCGATAGTCTATAATTTAGTGTCACTCATAATTATCAATATTTGTCTTATTTCATTCATTGATTTTTTTTTTTTAACACACAATTGTAGCCAATATGTCAGCTCCGAAAAAGGGAGATCTATCTTCCACTGAGAGGGAATTATTCGTAGTTATTGCTGCAGGTAAAGCCTCTTTACTTTAATGCTAGCTAGCTAGACAATACGCTTGCTACTGTAGTCTAGATAATATATCTGAGATTCATGTACCATTTTTCATTTAGCTAGTGCGTTATCTAATGGGTTAAATTATGTTTCTAATGGTGGTGGCTATATGGCTAACTTGATAGCTCAATCCAGCAAGTTGCATTGGAAGGAAACTTGCTAACTACTGTAGCTAGCTAGCCAAGCTAATAACGGTACTACAGATAGTTATAACTCTACTAACGTTAGTACTGTTCTAGAAGTTATGTTAGCTAGCTAGCCAGTTCATGAAATTGCTTGAACAGTTTTCTAGACAAGACAACTGTTGGTTGTTTCAAGCCTTGGTTAGCTTGAGGCAGTGTTCATAGCTTTAAATGCAATACAATCCCTTGAACGTACAGCATGCGTGTACAAGTAATGATTGACCTTTGATGCTTTTTCTCAGGAAATGTTCAAGAAGCCTCAAGATTATTGGGCTGCAAGGATGTCAGAGTCAACTGTTTGGATGAGGTAAAGGCAGAAATGGGTTCGAATTTTTCAACGATATTCTATTATAACATTCGTTTTTAAGTTATTGATTTATGCTCTTCATAATTTGTCAGCAAACTGGACAGTAAGAAAACGACAGGCAGCATGTCTCTTTTTGTTTCATAACATTGCCTATGTCTGCTCCTCAAGAAGCAGGCAGTGCAGTACAGGCACTCCACAGTTTAGCAAAGGCTATTTTCCGTAATCTCATTGTGCATTCTACAATGTTGTGCAATGGGAAATTTCTTTGCGTAGATTTAATTCAGCATCATTTGTCTAATGGGCTACTTAAATTATGCATATCTACAACATACACTACTGACAGTTCTGTTTCTCCTCCTCAGAATGGGATGACTCCCCTCATGCACGCTGCATACAAGGGCAAGGCGGACATGTGCAAGCTGCTACTGCAACACGGGGCAGATGTGAACTGTAATGAACACGAGCATGGCTACACGGCACTGATGTTCGCTGGGCTATCAGGTAGGCACATTTTCTCATAGTTTGTATCGCTGAGAAAGGATATCCCTGTATATCAGGTGCACCATGGGGGAATTCGTTGATTTGACTGTGTGCGGTAACTCTTTTCTCCCCGCCTTGCCATATAGGTAAGACTGATATCACCTGGATGATGTTAGATGCAGGAGCGGAGACAGATGTGGTCAACTCCGTCGGGCGAACAGCATCTCAGATGGCTGCGTTTGTCGGTATGTACAGTAAGGATTTCACACATAATAAAAAATCTAATCAAATCACATTTTATTGGTCACATACACATGGTTAGCAGATGTTAATTGCGAGTGTAGCGAAATGCTTGTGCTTCTAGTTCCGACCGTGCAGTAATATCGAGCAAGTAATCTTAACAATTTCACAACTACCTTATACATACAAGTGTAAAGGAATGAATAAGAATATGTACATATAAATATATGGATGAGCGATGGCCGTGCGGCATATGCAAGATGAAGTAGATGGTACAGAGTACAGTATATACATATGAGATGAGTAATGTAGGTTATGTAAACATTATATAAAGTGGCATTGTTTAAAGTGACTAGTGATACATTTATTACATCCAATTTGTAATTATTAAAGTGGCTAGAGATTTCAGTCAGTATGTTGGCAGCAGCCACTCAATGTTAGTGATGGCTGTTTAACAGTTTGATGGCCTTGAGATAGAAGCTGTTTTTCAGTCTCTCGGTCCCAGCTTTGATGCACCTGTACTGACCTCGCTTTCTGGATGATAGCGGGGTGAACAGGCAGTGGCTCGGGTGGTTGTTTTCCTTGATCTTTTTGGCCTTCCTGTGAAATCGGGTGGTGTAGGTGTCCTGGAGGGCAGGTAGTTTGCCCCCGGCAATGCGTTGTGCAGACCTCACTACCCTCTGGAGAGCCTTACTGTTGTAGGTGGAGCAGGTGTCGTACCAGTCGGTGATACAGCCCGACAGGATGCTCTCGATTGTGCGTTTGAGTGTTTTTGGTGACAAGTCAAATTTCTTCAGCCTCCTGAGGTTGAAGAGGCGCTGTTGCGCATTCTTCACCACGATGTCTGTGTGAATGGACCATTTCAGTTTGTCTGTGACGTGTACGCTGAGGAACTTTCCACCTTCTCCACTACTGTCCTGTCAATGTGGATAGGGGGGTGCTCCCTCTGCTGTTTCCTGCTGTTTCCTGAAGTCCACTATCATCTCCTTTGTTTTGTTTACGTTGAGTGTAAGGTTATTTTCCTGACACCACACTGCGAGGGCTCTCACTCACCTCCTCCCTGTAGGCCGTCGTTGTTGGTAATCAAGCCTACCACTGTAGTATCATCTGCAAACTTGATGATTGAGTTGGAGGCGTGCATGGCCACGCAGTCATGGGTGAACAGGGAGTACAGGAGAGGGCTGAGAACGCACCCTTATGGGGCCCCAGTGTTGAGGATCAGCGGGGGGCGGCCCTTCAGAAAGTCCAGGACCCAGTTGCACAGGGCGGGGTCGAGACCCAGGGTACTATGGTGTTAAATGCTGAGCTGAGCTGTAATCGAGGAACAGCATTCTTACATAGGTATTCCTCTTGTCCAGATGAGATTGGGCAGTGTGCAGTGTGATTGCGTCATCTGTGGACATATTGGAGTGGGTCTAGGGTGTCAGGTAGGGTGGAGGTGATATGATCCTTGACTACTCTCTCAAAGCACTTCATGATGACGGAAGTGAGTGCTACGGGGCAATAGTTGTTTAGCTCAGTTACCCCATCTTTCTTGGGAACAGGAACAATGGTGGCACTCTTGAAGCATGTGGGAACAGCAGACTGGGATAAGGATTGATTGAATATGTCCTTAAACACACCAGCCAGCTGGTCTGCACATGCTCTGAGAACGCGGCTAGGAATGCCGTCTGGGCCGGCAGCCATGCAAGGGTTAACACGTTTAAATGTTTTACTCATGTTGGCTGCGGTGTAGGAGAGCCCGCAGATTTTGGTTGTGGGCCGTGTCAGTGGCACTGTATTGTCCTCAAAGCGAGCAAAGAAGTTGTTTAGTTTGTCTGGGAGCAAGACATCGGTGTCCACGACGGGGCTGGTTTTCTTTTTGTAATCCGTGATTGACTGTAGACCCTGCCACATACGGACACCGATGGAAATGTTTTTGATGTCTGTGAAGTAGAATTAACTAGAATGACTCCGTATTGGCATTGCCCCCCTTTATTCTGATTGTGTTCATTAGGGCACATTCTGTTTGGAGCTTTATGAATGCAACCTCTGTCACAGTGAGACTTCGGTACTTGTTTCTCACCCAGGTGTATCTCCTCTCCCTCTCCCCAGGGCAGCACGACTGTGTGACGGTGATCAACAACTTCTTCTCGCGGGCCAAGCTGGAGTATTACACCAAACGCCAGGGGCTGGAGAAGGAGCCCAAGCTGCCCCCCAAACTGGCAGGGCCCCTCCACAAGATCATCATGAGCACCAACCTCAACCCCGTCAAGGTAAAATACCATCACTGCTGTCTCTGGGCCACATTATGGAATAGTGGTTTTGGAGTGAGATATTAAGTGATGCATATTTGATCAAAGCAATGTGTACACTGGACCACTCAGACCAGCAAGGATATCAGGCAAAAAAAAGAAAGCAGACCTTTTCTGTGGGAGAACTGTAAAAGACAAAACACAAAGACCACCAATATAACCCTATCTGTGCTTTATGTCACCTTTTATAAAGCATAGCTTTTTGGGGAATAGTGGTTTATGTGGCAGTTGGCAATGCATCCTACATAGGGAGCTGTTATGTCACCCTTTATAGTGTATGAGACACCACCCCCCCCTTCTCTCTCTGTCTCTCCCAGATGGTGCTTCTGGTGAAGGAGAACCCGGTGCTGGCCGAGGCGGAGGCCCTGGAGAAGTGCCGGCGGGTGATGGAGCTGATCTGTGAGAAGTGTGTGAAGCAGCAGGACATGAACGAGGTGCTGGCCATGAAGATGCACTACATTAGTTGTGTGCTGCAGAAGTGTGCCTCCTTCCTCAAGGAGTGCGACGACAAGCTGGAAGGACTCATCAAGAGGTGGGCGACGGTTTTGGACTGTATGGGCTTGTTTCCCGGACATGCATAGAGTATACACATATGAACATGTAAATACATATGGGGCCGATTTCCCGGACACTGTTATTACAATTTATTTTTTTATTAAACTGGACGGACAGAGGATCTCAATGCAAAAAGTCAGAAAGATGAGGAAGAAATTGATGTGTGATGCATATATCTGGCTGCACTGATGATGTGTAGAAACACTCTGACATACTACATCTTTTTGATTGTTATATATACTGTATTGCAATGTATATAACCCCAGATGTCATTGCTGTCCCAATGCAGCTTGTTGAAGGGCCGGGACAGTGACGGCTTCCCGCTGTTCCAGGAGAAATTCATCAGAGAGTGCATCCGCAAGTTCCCCTACTGCGACGCCACACTGCTGCAGCAGCTGGTCCGAAGTATCGCTCCCGTGGAGATCGTGAGTCAATCAGTCATCAATCAAATTGATTTATGAAGCCCCTTTTCCATCAGTAGTTGTCACAAAGGGCTTTTACAGTCATGCTCTCTCTCTGTCTCTCTGTCTCTCTGTCTGTGTCTGTCTCTCTGTCTGTGTCTGTCTGTCTGTGTATTTAGTAATGACTAATTTTGCAACATCAGTTTAAGTAAAGCTCCACTCGTAATAGTTTCCTGTTGTGAGCTTAACCTTTTTAAGCTTTTATACTGTTAGGCCCGGTTTCCCGGACAATGATCAAGCTTAGTCATGGACTAAAAAGCATGCTCAATGAGGATTTCCCATTTTAAAATATATATATTTTTTAATTCATGACTAGGCTAAATCTTTGACCCTTAGTGTCATTTTCAATTGTTTGTACTGTATATCTAGTGTATATTTAGACTTTTCTCTCCCATTTCCCCTTTCTGTCCTGGTCAGGGTAACGATCCTACAGCCATCTCAGTTTTGACCCAGGCTATAACAGGACAGGTGGGCTTCATGGACGCGGAGTTCTGTACCACCTGTGGGGAGAAGGGAGCAGAGAAGAGATGCTCCATCTGTAAAATGGTAGGCACAATGCGCGTTTCTACGGTAACTTATAGCCACTGTCATCATTCATAGACCTGCAATGGTCAATCTGTCATTATGTATCCTTGCATCCGATGCATGGGCCTCTATTTTTCCACCAACACGTGCAACGTTTTTGTGTTCCTATAGGTGATATACTGTGCCCCAGCCTGCCAGAAAATGCACTGGTTCACCCATAAGAAGGTCTGCAAGCAGCTTCAGGACCAGAGAGAAAAGCACGAGGCAGAGTCAGCCAAGCTGATGGAGCGACAGAGGAAAGGTATTGGAGAAATCTTCTTGGGCTGTACATTTTCATGTCACCTCTTGTTTAATTTGTATATGTCTCATTGTAATTTCCAAGTGACCATGGATTACATTAAACACCTACTGTACATTGGTTACGAAAGGATTCTTGGTTTTGAATAGGACGCCTCAGCTTCAAAAGTGGTAGTTAGCTTAAATAGTCTTTCCATTGCGTTGTGTTACAAGGCATCATGCTAACAGTGGGCTCCTTCTGTGTTTCTCAGAGCAGAGCCAGGCGGTAGAGTCGGCGACAGGCTCCATGCAGGACCTCTCAGTGGGACCCAATGAAGACTCTCCGTCTTCCCCGTCTCCCTCTGACAACCAAGCAGACCCCCCTCTCCCCAGCCCTGTCTCCACCACTCCAGACACGGAGAACTGAAGGGGGGCCTGTAAGGGACGTCCAACACAGGTGCACAATGCCTATACACCCTGCTGTCTCCCCTACTCCAGGTCTACACTGTTGTCCTAGAAGGTCTAAGGGAGGCCTGCCGTGTAAGGCACAACAGTTAACCTGGGGATGAAGTAAGCAGGAGTTTCACACAAGCTTAAGGCCTAAACCCATGGGAAAGGATCCCTTATTTATTGATGATCTGACATTGTTTTCCATCAAAGCAACGCAACATTATTGCACACGATGGAAGAAGGGTTAGGGTCACGAGTGTCTATGCTTTAAAAAAATATATATACTTATTATTATTATTATTATTATTATTTCCATTTTTTTTCATCATTCATATTCAATGTTAAATGTCTATGTAGACTAATATAATTATGTTGGTGGTTTTTGTTCAAGAGTAATGGAAAGTGCTTCAGGGAGTGTAATGTGAAGAAGTAGTAGTAGATTTAATTGCTATTCTGTTTGTTCTTGTCCTTTTAAAACTAATAATTCTGCGTCTAGTCATTTCCCTAGTTAATAGAAAAAGGACATTGTTTCCAAACGTACAGTGGCTTGAATTGGCCAAGAACAACATTATTTTGAAGTTACTTTAACCTCCGGAAAAAGAAACTTGGCAAATCCCTCTAACAATGTTGCTGTTTTGTTGAATACTGATGTTTCAAAGATGTCAAATGACTGATTGTAATACAACAGAATAAACACAGCAGTACTGTTTCTATGTGCTTTTGATCGTATGACAGAGTAGACTCGCCTGGGTATCAGTCTGTTGGCATGATGACTGATACAAATCTCTTGCCACTCCTTGACATGCCAAACACTGTTTCGTATGACACTGAGTTATGATAGCACAAACATCTGGGATCAGGCTAAGACTAGACTCCACTCACATGGGAAAGCTGCTTAATGTAGACCAGTGAGGATTCAGACTCCCAGAGTTCATCCTGTACTGTGTAACAATAAACTGGGGTGTCTGTAGTGTGTTAGTAATGAGGAAACTGATTCTATTGACTGGTTTAATTCAGCTAGAGCTCCCTCTACAGGCTCATACAGCATGACACCACACTGGTATGACCTTCAGGTGAGAATCTCAATTGTATTTCCTCACATCCTCCTCCTTCTCAAAGCGTAGTGGGGCAGAAGATCTGAGGTTCCTCCCCTGGGATATTCTCTCCTTGGCTTCTCAAAATGCATTGGAGGAGAGGACATGAAGAATCTGTTAAATAAAATTGAGATTCACCCCTCGTGTTGCTGGTGCAGTTAGCTGAAGATGACAGTGAGGATGTTGGCCCCTGGCCGGTTCCATTCCCCTAGCTTTCTCTGTTCGGCGGTGGAAATGGCCTTCCAGTCCACAGTGGAGAACTGCATGATGGATCTCTGCATGGCCCTGCGCACACTGGGATCTGCTGTTTCATCCAATGGGCTCCTGGGCAGAGATAAGCATCACAGAGAAGCACATGTATATAGACATTGAAAACATTCAATACTTTAGGAGTCATACATTCAATTGTAGAATTTGTATCATGAGATAGTCACCCATATCCCTTATTTGTCTTGAGCCATAGTGACCTGCAAGTCAGATGAAAATGATCAAATTGACTGCATATTATCTACATTTTTCAAGTCAATATATTAAAAAAGCTCCTTTGGTACAGTACTATGGTACAGTACTATCCCTCCCCATAGATGCCAGTCTCTCTACTGGCAGAAGTCTCTGCCCGCCTGCCAAATGCCAGTGACTGGGGGACACAATGGCGTTCTATACTAAACAGCTGTAATGAACTGTTCCTCTCCTCCTGCTTCACCACTGGCAACCGGGCATCACTTTAGGTTCAACAAGGATCCCAGACTTCATATCCACTCCATAATGCTCTGTAAATGTTTCAAATTAACAAACTCTTCTACCATTTCCTCAACTGTTGCATAACAGAACATTAGCTCCAAAATAATAAAATATCTATTTCATGTAAATATTACAATCTTTGTTTTCCTAAGCATATGCTATAGCATTGCATTGCATGTTCTCTGTGTGAGTTTGTCTTGTTGTGGATCTGTGTTTTCCATCCCCAAGTGCAGACATGCCTATCCTGTCTTTATAGCCTGTTCCCAGATCTGTTTGTGCTCTTGCAAAGTCCATTACTATCATTGTCAAGCCAAGTTCGGCATGACAATTTCACATGGAGTTGTTAAGAGAGCAGAAACAGGCTGGCACTCAGGCTACTGTCTTTACTGTATGTTTCCCATTCCTTGGCGCCCTGAGACACCTAACCTGCCATTGGGTTCTTCTTCTGCACAAACACCAGATGAAGAGGCTGGAGGACTGCGTGGCTGAGCTGAGGAACTTGCAGCATCTCCACACTGTCAGTGAGTGAATAGGGATTCCACTGATACTGTGCAGTCCAAGGCCCTCACATTTGACATGGTTATGTGAGGAAGAAACAGATCGGACCCGTGGAGGCTGGTGGGGGGAGATATAAGAAGATGGGCTAATTTTAATGGTTGGAATGGAACAAATGGAACGGAGTCAAATGTGGTTTCCATATGTTTGATACCATTCCATTAATTCCATTCCAGCCATTACAATGAGCCCGTCCTCCTTTACCTCCCCCCACCAGCCTCCTTTGGATTTGATACAGTATTGTAGATCAAAGTTTGTTTGACAATTGCTTTTCCAGCTTTTTTCCTGAATCGCTACTCACAATAGACCAGATATCATCAATATGTGGTCCATAACTTGCCGTCAGTGCAGTTATTGGATAGAAGAGGTATGTCAACAAATATTGAAATCATATTCCAAAAATGGGAAAATAAGCAACTTACTAGTGAAACTGTTACAATACATTGTTGTGTCAAAAATTTTATTTTTCCTTTCTTGGCTATTCTGACATGATATGCCTCGTGTTTGAGTGTCACACATTCCCACATTTAATATAACTGTATACAGTATCATTATCTGTTTGTGATGTTGGCTACAGTATCTTGTTGTTATTCAGCCAATAGTATCTCAGCATGGATAATCTTGACAAGTCTGGAATATTGACAAGTATAATATGATTTAGTTAATTTGCAAAAAAGCATTTTATGTAACATAATACTGGCATATACTGACATGATAGATATTTTCCAACAAATTATAATTTACAGGTCACATCACATCCACAGCCTTGCAATGAATAGGGCCTCATTTGACATTCTCAAGTTATAGATTCCGTAGTTAGAAGTAATGATAAGACTACTATTTGCCAAGGTAAAGTTGACAGACATCAATGTCCCTCCTGATTTCATACTCCTGGAGAGCATCATCAATGTCCTGTAGGAATATGCAGTACAATTCTAAATATCATTACATCTTCAAAATATTTGATCAATCTTTTAGGTAAGATATATGAAATATAGTAATTCAGACACACCTCCATGTCTATCACCCTACGAAGGACAAACCAAACCTGACCAACCGCCCTACTACAGTAGGTCTACCTGTAACCAGGAAACCCCTGTTTTCATTTTGAATCATAACAATCAAAGAAAGCTGTTCTCTTGTTCATCCTCAGATTGCACAGGTTTCAGAAATGTATTTATTCCCATGCTATTAGTTTTTTTTGTGGGACAGGAAGCAATAATATATATATTTTGTTATAATGTGAGGCTAAATGATAACATTCATAATATCACCTTAACCATGCTGCAATTCAATTCCTTCAACAATGGCAACAACTGGTCAGTAGATGGCATACTATCTCTACCCAGTGTATTGACTGTAGGGTGATAAGTTTCAGAATGACATAGGTTTTCCCTATATTGCATGCATTTATTTCATTACATTATCGTGGGCCTGTTATTGAACTGTGGCCCAAGTTCACAATTCTATTCTTCACAGTAAATTGGGATATTTCACAATTTTGACATAATAATTAATATCAATAATAATACACAATTGGGAAAATGAAATCAGTACCTTGAATCTGGTGGCTAAAGGCAAACCGAGAACAGCTCTCTCTAGAATAAGACACACATCCATTGTCTGCATTTATACACTGGGCTTCCTTGGGGATTCATACTGAATTCTACGCACCCATTAACTTTTTTCTCTTGGCTTTGTTCCCATGTTATGCATTCCTTTTGTCCCTCTCTAGTCCCCCCTTCCCCCCTCCTATTACCACATGAGGGTCCTTCCTGCTAATACACACACTCCTGTCATGTTGCTTGTCAATATGTTAATAACTCACTGTGTGTGTGTGTGTGTGTGTCCGTGCGTGTTTGTGCATGCAGGAATGTGTGTGGGATTGTGTGCCTGTCCCTTTACTTCCCACAGGATTATGTCACCTGATCTACTCCTATATGTCACCGTCTCCATGGTCTGGACACATACAGACGGTGCTGTCTCAGCTTTCTGCTCCTTTAGATGGGAGAAACATGACAGTGGCATATCGTATGAACTTCTGCATCATTCACCCCATCACCTAAAGGACTGTAGATGGGAAAGCCATCCATGTATTACTAGTCTCCTGGGATAAAATGGTGGTATTGTCTTTATTTTGTGGTCGGAAGTGAGGTAGGTGAAATACCTATTTAGTGAAATATGCCTTGTATGTAAGTAAAAAGAGACAAGGCCATTAGTTACAAAACCAACAATAGTATAAAAATATATTATGGCTTCACCTTTACATGTATTCAGGCAGATATTATATCACAAGATACAGTACATCTGATTTGCTTTCAATGCTTTCTGGTATTCTACACAGGAGGAAGGATGCCCCTATATTTTAGGTTCATATGATAATGACACTGAACAAAAGTGTATCAGATTTCCTTCACATGAGCAACAATTAGTGTCTATGTGTGACACTTCTTTTCAAATCTGGAAGACAAGGCTGAAGTGAATGCTCCCACAGAAGTAATTATATCTCTCCTTGCCATGAGTAGCACACACACAAAGACTCCAGTTAGTCTAGGCACTCCAATCATTAGGTGTAAAAATGACAGGGGATTGAGAGGTCGAGAGGAAGAGAATGACAGAGACCGAAAGCAAATTACACAGACCCTATCAGCTTTCATTTTTGAATTAAGAGAGTAGGTGAGACTGCGTGTCAGAACATGGAAGATGATTAAATGAGGGAATAAAAAAAAAAAACATTTAACAGAAGAAGAACACATTATTGCAGAGACCAAAAGTGGAGTCTCTTCTAATATTTTGAATAGATTAAATGTGACGAATAGATGGGGATCTGAAGAAACACAAATTACGCAATAGCACCAAATCCCATCAATTGGAGAGACAGGAACAGGATCACTCCAGATGTTGTACACGCGCTGGCTCTGTAGCGCACAGACAAATGGGCGTGGTTATCCAGTTACGCCCAGCCTTCAGTCAAGAGAGCGGTTACCTGAGCGGTTGCCAAAACAAGACTCGGACAGGCCTATATAAAACAAGCTCAGAACGTAGTAATTCTGCCGCAGACATCAGAGGCACAGAATCAATTTACCTGACACGGGATCTGCTTATTTCCTACATCCCCAGAAGCAATATGCACTTGAGCGCATGCAAGACGTGCCACCTGGTATTCTTGTTTTGTATTCTTGTGAGGAGTTGCCAGGCGTTCAAGAATGATGGTACGGAGATCCTATACTCGCACGTGGGTACTCCTGTGCAGGATGCCCCGAGCAATGTCTCTTTAAATCGGGCAAGAAACGGCGGGAGAGGCGCGGGAAATACTGCTGGGAACGATAGAGTTGGTGAGTATTGTTCAGTATTCTTTCTTAAATTGAGAAATTGTGCTTTAAGGTTTTTAACTATTTTCCTTGGTTTTTAACTTTTGTAAACGTTTTTTTTTTTTAATTTCAAGACAAGTGCATAGACATATTTATCCCAGCACAAGCAGGTTTATAGAGGTTTCTACAATTAGGTTGTTGAGATTATGTTCTCTAAATTATAATATACTACAGTCTTAATGTAAAAATGTAACTGCTAAAACTACAACCAGCTGTTATATACATAGTGGGCCTATATAGTACAATAGGCATGGATATATATATATATATATATATATAGTACAATAGGCATGGATATGATCAGCTCTGGTCAGTAGCTAAGTAGTCACACTCTCCAGAGACAGTATCAGATGCCCCCACTGAGTGAGACCAGGCAAAGCTTGGCACTATGATCTTCAATACACACACACTCCTGGCAGGTGTCCAAGCAGGGCAGTAGAGATGAGTCACCCAGGGCAGCCAGGCTAGTGTTTGGGGAGTGATCGTGTGTCAGCGCCACTGAATGGATGTGTGTTCCCATACACAGGAAGTCTGTGATTCTGGCACTGTTTGACTAGAGCTCTCTAAGGACCCCGAGCATGAAGTAGAGAAAGGGAGCCTCTCCTCTCTTCATTCATCAAACTCTGTCATAGAGAAGGGGGCACATTGTCACAGAGGTGTATGGCAGTCTGTGAATGGTGCCCTGGCTTGGATTACAGGGTGAGTGAGGAGCTGTAGCCTGGAGCAGAACAGTGCTGATTGTCCTACCAGTTGCCCGCTGATAATCCTATAGGAAAGCCAGCTCCATTGACATAGCTCAGAACACTAAAGCCCTTCCTCTCATGCAAGAGCAATGCACCATTTCCTCTCTACAAGCCAGTAATCGGTATAGGCTTATAGTCTGTGTCAAAAACCTCCAAATTAACTAAATAGACGGCTGTGTTTGTAAGGTTTTCTGATCGAAAACCCTTTATGTTACCTGCAGTAGAATTTAAAGTGAAACCAAATAGTTTGGGGCCACAAAAGGACATTTTAATCTTCACTAGATGTTCAAAGTTGTTTGATTCTCATCGTTTCTCTCTCTTACAGATCAGAGAAGTCAAGTTGGCTGTAGAGAGCTGAGGTCCACCAAGTACATCTCTGATGGCCAATGCACAAGCATCAACCCCATAAAGGAGCTGGTATGTGCTGGTGAGTGCCTCCCCGCTCAGATGCTTCCCAACTGGATCGGCGGCGGCTACGGCAGAAAGTTCTGGAGCCGGAGGAACAGTCAGGACTGGCGTTGCGTCAACGACAAGACGCGCACCCAACGCATCCAACTGCAGTGCCAGGACAGCAGTACAAGAACGTACAAAATCACCGTGGTCACCTCGTGCAAGTGTAAGAGGTACTCCCGGCAACACAACGAGTCGAGCCATATGAAGTTTGAGGAGCCTGCCTTGTCTCGGCCCCAGCTTCTCCACAAACACAAAGCCAAAGCCAAAAGGAGGCTAGGGAAGATCAAGCTAAACGAGAATTGGCATGAAGCAGAGCCCTAAGGCAGGACTGCAGAATGCCTCAGTGAATGTGGTCTTGGATTATCTTTTATTGGGACTGGCTTGTTGTGAGGAGGACCACTGAAAGTGACTTTGTAAAAGCGAATGGCATTGCTTGCTTGCTACATCTGAGGACCAATGGGCACCATTGAATCATTAGCTAATAAGATGAAATGAACCTAAATGGGGTCATCATGACCAATAGAACTGTCTGGAACTTTAAGATAATTCGCATCATTCAAGTTCTTGTATGACAATGTAAACCTGCTCTTCACTCCATTATACAAACACAGTTTTACAGCCAATATAATGTAATAAAATAAGCTCTGCATGAAAAGGGGTTTCCCATCACAAAAGCACCACAAATACACAATGTAAATATGTGTACATATATAGTATGATATCACATGTCCTCTGAAGTATGGTAACAGATGTATAAACGTTTTCTATAAGATGTATATGATGTAATATATATGTTGTATTGCTCTTCATTTGATAAACCTTTTAATATGCATCACACATATTTAGCAAAAAGCTGTCATTGCTCATGTTTTCATTTGAAAAAATAATAAATGTTAACGTAAATTTCACCTTATTGTATGTTGATTCTTACATTAGAGATCTAATTTGCCACTTTTAAAATAGAATATTACCCAGTATTATTTTTTTCCCCCTGCAATTATTTGTGGTCCTAAGGGCCGTTTTCAAGTTCTTGTTTCCTTGATGTAAATCCATGTTCTGTGGTAGGCTACTTACACATTGTAATTTAGTTTTAAACATATCTTGGGTGGCAGTGCATGTCGACCACCTACAACTATGTAGGCCTACCCCCAAATTGTTCTATGGAACATTAGATGGCATTTTAGTGTTGAAGCATGTAGATAAAGTAATCCCATATAGTATAAACCTACACATACAATTATCATATCACACTAGTTATACTTCTGCACCAGATCAAGCAAGCTTGAATAAATAAATGAATATAGCAGGTAGCCTGGCGGTGAAATGTTGCTGGTTCGAAACCCTGAGCCGACTAGGTGAAAAATCTGTCAATGTGCCCTTGAGCAAGACACTTAACCCTAATTGCTCCCGTAAATCACTCTGGATAAGAGCATCTGGTTAAATGACTAAAATGAAAATGTATGCTCAATTCCATCAAGCAGTCAAAATTAAAAAGGCATGAAAGCATGCAGGATAAGCAAAAATGTCATAAATAACCACATATACATAGTAGATATGATAGGTGATATTGAAATCTTGAGACATCAGCAAAGACCCCACAGATAACATCAGTGACGTAGAGCTGGTATGGGGCTTCCTTGACAGCGCGCAAGCGCAGCACTGTGGCTACAATGTAGCAGGATACAAATCGAATCAATCACTAGTCTACGCGACTCCGCCCATAAAGGAATGAATGAAACTGTATATGGGGATACCGATAGGACGTATTCGTGACATCAAGTGTTAGTCCGTTTTAACTTCAAATCACTCAATTGCCCTGAAGCACGTAAAAGGAAACGGGCGACATGGACAGGCCTGTTGAACCACGACATTTCTCAGCATGCGAAGCCCGGTTGGACAAGCACATTGCGGGACTTTGCAGCGTCGATTTCCCGGTAGCTGTGGTTCTTCCAGCTGGTGGCAGTGGAGAAAGAACGGGGCTACTGACACCCAAACAGTTCTGTACGTTTCTCAACAGACCTCTGATAAGCTACACAATTCAAACTTTCGAGAGGTAACACTTGAAGTGTCGAATGTTTGCATGCTAAAACATATGTCCCGTTTGGAATACTGTAGTTTTATGGCCCTGCCCCTTAATCTTGTCACTGCGCAAGACAGTGGCCACATGTAAACAAACCATTTCACTGGGGTTTTACGCTCTTTTATGTTATGGTTGAATAAATGTAAGGTTTTGTAATGTCTCATTACCTCATTTAATTGATCTTTACTGAATCCATCAGGTCACACATTTACACTTTTGAGTCTTTCTACAACTTCCAACAACGTCCAAAATAGTCTACTTGTTCTTGATACTACTAGGTATTTTTGTTTCATACTGACCATTTCAGTGGAATTCTGTTGAAATAATGTAAAATAATTGTTTAATAATAAGTCATGACACAAGTAATGAAACAAATATACTCAACAAGAATGATATGTTCTAACCATAGTGCGAAAGGTGTTGACTTATGACTATACACACTGTTTCTTTGACAGAGTGCCATGGATCCAAACCATCGTTGTGGTGGTTGCCAAGGAGAGCTTAGATTTGATGATGGACATTATCCATCGCTTCCACCACAGAAATGTCCTAGTGGTACATGGCGGATCCACTCGCCACAGATCTATATTCAATGGGGTCCGCGCCCTCAGTGAGGGAGAGGATGGTATGGCCCGCGTCAAACCAAAGGTGGTCATCATCCATGATGCAGTGCGGCCCTTTGTGGAAGAGGACTTCCTCCTCAAGATAACAATGGCTGCCAAAGAACAAGGGGTTTGTACATATTCAAAGTCCTCTATCTCTTCCAACGCAACACAGTCAGTGGAGCTCAGACGGAGCGATTCATTGCTCTCAACTGTAGCCATGTATACCTTCTGTAAGCCATGACAAATTAAAACCACATTGGCTGATATTAGTGGCTAAGGAAGACATTGATATGTTTAGATGGTGATTTATATTTTACTAGATGTGACGTGATATTGTTGAAGGCTGGTCACAAAAGTGAGAAGTGTGAGCAGGAGCTCTTTGACATTGGGGCTGACGTGTGTGTGTGACTAACTCTCAAAGCCAGCAGTCTGGTCTTCATTAACTTGCCAGTATCCTCGATCATGATAAAATGTCAGTATCCTCCGAAGAGCATGAGATTCATTTTGATTTTAATAACATGTGTAACACACATAACACATGTTTGCTTTCATTCCATTTTCTAGTCATTTTGCCCCCCCTTATCTCATTGACCGTACTTGTTCTTGGCACAATGGGGATTTTCATCCTCAATCATGTCATGGTCACAAGAAAATACGATCTCAGGAATGTTGCTTATGAAGAACTTCCAATTGTACAGGAAAAGCATTGTGTGCACAAGCTGTTGTTTAGCTGGGATTTATTGTTGTTATCCAGCCATGGTTAGAACAAGAGTGGTAAGCCTCAAGACACAATAGGATCGGAACCATTTGATACATTTTGGATTGATGTGTGTATTTCCATAAGGAAGAAGGACATATTCCGTTCCGTTTATTATTTTGCAGGCTGCTGGGGCTATCCGACCTCTGGTTTCCACAGTGATTGCTACCACATTGGAGGGCTACCTGGACCATTCTCTGGAGAGAACCATGTACAGAGCCAGTGAGATGCCCCAGGGATTCATCTATGATGTCATCTACCAGGCTTATCAAAGGGTAGGTACTTCTAGGCAGTTCTTGTACACAAAACATCACTTGTAGTCTACCCAAGGTCTAGTTAATAAAAACTGGTTGCCTGGTTTTGGGGCTATGTAAAAAAAATACATAACCCCGTGAACCCAGCCTGATCTCGCGATAACTCACATTCTGTTTCAATTATACAGAACGTGAGTGCACCGGTCAGTCTGTTTGACCTGGCCAAAAATTACTATGTTTACCGTGTACATTTGAATTAGGGATGTGACTCATAAAACAACAAACTATTGAATGATTTTCTTAAATACAAATATGCCAACAAGGATGCACCTTGAAACAAAGTCCAAACCTAGCCTTGTACAGTAGTTAGTTCTCATGTTTACATAATGTTTTTGTGAAGTTTCTTCACCTCTGGTCAGGGAAATTGAGAAACTTGGATGTCTGCAAAACCTTTTTCCACGTCGATCACTAGTCATGTCCTGCAGGTTTTGAATGTTCCCTCTCAATGTCAAATAATTGCTTTAAAAGGTCCCTCGAATCACATAAAATGACCGTCGGAGAGATTTATGCTTGAGAAATAATTTACCCCAGCAATGCGACTAGATGACAAAAGACTTTATGATTCTCATACATCACACTCAGTCTTTACAGTTGTCCATTGTTCACCAGATGTGCTGGAACCTGCAGGGTTTCAAGCTGAAGAGTTTGTGGTGTGGGTGCCATCATTTTCACTACGGCGTGATTATGTCTGGGAAAGAAATTACACATTAATATACTCTGGCACTGTGCAGCATATCACTCTGTCGAACAAAATAAAAATACCTCTTGGCTTTGGTAAAGGTAACGTAAAAATAACATTGAAGTAGTGTGGTTACTACAGGTCTAACAGTCTGTGATTTTTAAAAATCTTTTTTTAATTATCATGTGAGATGATTTGAACGTCCCAGAATAATTGCGAAATAATAAGGGAAATTATTTCACCTTTGGGTGATATCTCACGACAACTAGAACAACATTTTTTCACAACATTTAATCATAGAAGGGTCCTTTGGAGGAAGGTTTGTTGACATATATTTAACATTTTTATTTTCAAGCATAATTCAAAAATAATTAATTGAATTGGGAATATTTGGAATTTTGGCCTTGCCCAGGCCTCCTTTAAGATTTCATAGTGATTCACCTGTAGGTGCTACAAAACATTGGTGTTATATGAAGCTTTACAGCTTGCTCTGCACTATGAGTAGTATTTTACATTTTGATTTCAATAACAATTTTCTTACAATAATGAATGAATATTTAAAAATCTAAACATGAACAGAGTTTGAATTCGTTACTTGGAAAAGCAATCTATTACTTATTACTCGTTATTTGGCTTTTTTTTTATACTGTCCATTCAGCACGAAGCTCTACTATAGGCCTATCAGATGAGCGAAGGTGTAGATTTTCCTTTGGTACTTTTTGCCGTTGTTTGGTCGATTTCGTTAGACTTAAATACTGTAGTTCGTTGATGATAAGTTATCCCTTTGATTATAATCCTTTTATTTCAATGCATTATTATGTGTAGGATTGACCTGACATAGTTTGCATTTGCGCTGCGGTCAGTTAATGCGGGGTTATTTGAACTTTGACGGCGGCGTTTGAAGTTGGCCTTGTTGTGACTTGATAGCCTACATATTAAAGGCATTAAATACAGGCTATGTACTGTATCTTTTCGTAAAGCTGCCAGAATGTTTATGGCCAATATTCCTTTGATATGTTAGATTTATCAAGATATTATTTTGTTGTGATAAAATACACTTTTCCGTTTTGAATTGCATTTGTCAGTTGTCGATTGTTTATATGGAAATTGTGTTAGAACATATTAAATATTTATGTTTTATCATAATGAGTATAAATGTCTCTTTCACACATTTTTGTGGAACCATTCCATATAAGGTGAGTATTGGTTAAATGGGACACAGAGAAAAGTGACTTTTAAGCTTTCTAATAGATATCTTAATCAACAATCAATACCTGTGTGTTAGTGAGGAAGTACAGTTGAAGTTGGAAGCTTACATACACCTTAGCCAAATACATTTAAACTCCAGTTTTTCACAATTCCTGACATTTAATCCTAGTAAAAATTCCCTGTCTTAGGTCAGTTAGGATCACCACTTTATTTTAAGAATGGGAAATGTCAGAATAATAGTAGAGAAAATTATTTATTTCAGCTTTTATTTCTTTCATCACATTCCCAGTGGGTCAGAAGTTTACATACACTCAATTAGTATTTGGTCGCATTGCCTTTAAATTGTTTAACTTGGGTCAAAAGTTTTGGGTAGCCTTCCACAAGCTTCCCACAATAAGTTGGGTGAATTTTGGCCCATTCCTCCTGACAAAGCTGATGTAACTGAGTCAGGTTTGTAGGCCTCCTTGCTCGCACACGCTTTTTCAGTTCTGTCCACAAATTTTCTACAGGATTGAGGTCAGGGCTTTGTGATGGCCACTCCAATACCTTGACTTTGTTGTCCTTAAGCCATTTTGTCACAACTTTGGAAGTATGCTTGGGGTCATGGTCCATTTGGAAGACCCATTTGCGACCAAGCTTTAACTTCCTGACTGATGTCTTGAGATGTTGCTTCAATATATCCACATATTTGTCCTCCCTCATGATGCCATCTATTTTGATAAGTGCACCAGTCCCTCCTGCAGCAAAGCACCCCCAATACATGACGCTGCCACCCCCCATGCTTCACGATTGGGATGGTGTTCTTCGGCTTGCAAGCATCCCCCTTTTTCCTCCAAACATAACGATGGACATTATGGCCAAACAGTTCTATTTTTGTTTCATCAGACCAGAGGACATTTCTCAAAAAAGTACAATCTTTGTCCCCATGTGCAGTTGCAAACCGTAGTCTGGCTTTTTAATGGCGGTTTTGGAGCAGTGGCTTCTTCCTTGCTGAGCGGGCTTTCAGGTTATGTCGATATATGGCTCGGTTTACTGTGTATATAGATACTTTTGTACCTGTTTCCTCCAGCATCTTCACAAGGTCCTTTGCTGTTGTTCTGGGATTGATTTGCACTTTTTGCACCGAAGAACGTTCATCTCTAGGAGACCGACCCGCTCTTTCCTGAGCGGTATGACAACTGCGTAGTCCCATGGTGTTTATACTAGCGTACTATTGTTTGTACAGATGAACGTGGTACCTTCAGGAGTTTGGAAATTGCTCCCTAGGATGAACCAAACTTGTGGAGGTCTACAATTTTTTTTCTGAGGTCTTGGCTGATTTCTTTAGATTTTCCCATGATGTCAAGCAAAGAGGCACTTAGTTTGAAGGTAGGCCTTGAAATACATCCACAGGTACACCTCCAATTGACTCAAATTATGTACATTAGCCTATCAGAAGCTTCTAAAGCCATGACATCATTTTCTGGAATTTTCCAAGCTGTTTAAAGGCAAAGTCAACTTCGTGTATGTAAACTTCTGACACACTGGAATTGTGATACAGTGAAATATATCTGTCTGTAAACAATTGTTTGAAAATTACTTGTGTCATGCACAAATGAGATGTCCTAACCGACTTGCCAAAACTATAGTTTGTGAACAAGAAATGTGTGGAGTGGTTGAAAAACGAGTTTTAATGACGCCAACCTAAGTGTATGTAAACTTCCGACTTCAACTGTATATAATAATAAACAATGGGTTCAAAGGGTATGACATCATCATTGTGGGTGTGGCATCCTGTGTAATAACAGAGGCATAATGGTAAATAAAATGACAGTGTTATGAGGTAAATAATGTTACGGTTATAAAAAAAGGAAGAAAGGATATTCAGTGTCTCTTTACAACATATTTTGTAATGGGATGTAATTGAGAATGAAAATGACGAAGTGGTTTTTGTACTACAGTACTCTCACCTTGTTAAAATATTTTAAAAAATTAATAGTGTCCCATTATTTTTTACAACACTTATTTACCAGGTAAGTTGACTGAGAACACATTCTCATTTACAGCAACAACCTGGGGAATAGTTACAGGGGATGAATGAGCCAATTGGAAGCTGAGGACGATTAGGTGGCCATGATGACGTCCAGTTTGGGAATTTAACATCCCTACTCTTACGATGAGAGCCATGGGATCTTTAGTGACCACAGAGAGTCAGGACACCTGTTTAATGCCTCATCCAAAAGACGGCACCCTATACAGGGCAATGTCCCCAATCACCGCCCTGGGGCATTGGGATATTTTCTTTAGACTAGTGTAAAGAGTGCCTTATACTGGCCCTCCAACACCGCTTCCAGAATAATCTGGTCTCCCATCCAGGGACCGACCCTGCTTAGATTCAGAGGCAAGCCAGCAGTGGTATTTCAGGGTGGTATGCTGCTGCCTACTGTCAAACTGGGAGACCATGTTACTTTTGAACTGACACTCCCCTAGGTCATTTTAATGGAAAAATACTTTTTGGGGGGATTATGAAATACATGTTTCCTTAACAGAAATCCATTTTCTAAATAGGATCAAATGTTCCATTTAACTTTCCTTAAATCTGCTATCGGCTAGCTTGCTAGAGAAAGCTAACATAGCTTCATTTTACTTGGAAAGATATGACCTCACCAACATTTAAAAACCCTAGCTATCTATATTCATAACCATACAGGTACAGTGCCTTCAGACATTGTTCACACCCATAGACCTTTTCAAATGTTGTGTTACAGCCTGAATTTAAAATTGATTACATTTAGATTGTCTGGTCACTGGCCTAGACACAATACCTCATAATGTCAAAGTGGAATTATGTTTTTTGAAATGTTTACAAATAAATAGAAAACAAAAATCTGAAATGTCTTGTCAGTAAGTATTCAACCCCTTTGTTATGGCAAGACTAAGTAAAAATGTGCATAATAAATGGACTCACT